>NC_056745.1:995143875-995178875 GCF_019279795.1 Protopterus annectens | reverse complement strand
TTCTACAAATGCACACAAATTAACTTCTTACCTTAAGTAGCCACTTTAACAGTCAGAATGTAAGTTAAGAAAATATTAGTCTAGCTGCCATCAAAAAAATGATAGTGACCTTATATTTCCATATAAATTAGCAAATAAATCTACAAGACCTACAAATCTAAATGTGTGCAAACTGAAATATTTATCAAGACCCCAGAACTGAGTTATAACCAACAATTATAAATAGTAGCAAAACAGTATATTTATCACAATTTCACAGTTTCCCTGCTGAAGCTGAAAATAGCCCAAAACATCTTCCTTTCTATGCTCTAACTGTTATAACTGTAAACACAGTTATCAGTAGGCACCTTCCCTTTACACAACTAATCTAGGTACCTCCATTCAGTGTTGAGCATAGAAAGAACAACCAAACTTTATATCTGCTGAAATTTTCCTGGCTGCCTAAGTATTTCCCTTTTACATGCCAATTGCATGACTGAAAAGTGCCACAACTGCTTCTGTATTTCATTTACAGCAGCTTCAGAAGTTACACACTGAGGAAACTTTTCTCCAACGTTCGCTAAAAGTTGTTTTGGCAATTTCTTTTTATCTATTTACATCAGTGAAGGTGTTGACAATAGAGCAACATGAACCTGATCTCACTGTATGTTTGATTTTCATTACTTATACTGAGGTCTGTTTAATTTGTGCATAGGTTTCTGTGTTTGCTGAGCTTATGCTGCCTTGATGTACAGATGAAACCTTCTTAGGTGTAGTCCTCAGAATATTTGCATATCTAGTGGTCGGGGTGCATTTGCTTATAAGGTCATAGGGTGAAGTAGCTATTGAGAGCTTAGCCCTAGTCGTCTGAACATACTTAATGACACCACCCACAGATATTTACAATCGTAGTAAAAAGTAGCACACTGTCTGTAAGATTCAGACTAGTCTTACAGTGCGTGAGATAACAGCTATATCTTGAGTCCTTGAAACTGAGTTCCTGATTTGCTTCTAAAGTTAATCTAAAGTAAGTTTTTTCCTACATAAAAATATAGTTTAGATAAATGATAGCTATTCTTTTTTTTATTTTTCTTCTTTTGTCCCTCCATAGCTATAGTGGCCAGTGCAGGTAGCTAACCCCATAGTTGATACGCTGCTGTGGGTGCCGCTGGATTCTGAAGTTCCCTCATGATGCCTTTCCATGTTGGTCAGTCCCATGACAATGTTTCTGGCCTCCTGTAGGCTTAGTCACCAGCTTCTCAAGTCCTCTTCAACCTGTATAGCCCACGTTTTTTTTATAAAGATTTGTGAACTTTCCATTTCGCGGGGCACTCTCTCCATAATAGTCTATATAGGCATGCTGCAGGTGTCCATCCTGCACATGTGTCCAAACCAGCACAGCATAATGTTCTGGATCTGTTCACTGATCATTGGCTGCTGATCACATCTGGTCCGGATGCTCTCGTTTCTAATGAGGTCATGAAGCAAGATTCCCAAGATTTCGTGCAGGTATCACATTTGGAAAACCTCAAGCTTGTCCAGGTCTGGCTTGAAGAGGATCCACATCCATAAAGAAGAATTGGCAAGATCAGATGTCACTAGATTCGTTCCCAAAGACCAAGATTATCATCTTAGTGGGATACTTCAAGCCTCACATCAGCAAGGGCAGGCCTTGTTGGGAAGGAATAATAAGTAGATTTGGTCATTGGAACATGGATGATAACAGCCTATGCCTTCTGTCCTTTGCTGCATGAAATGATCTCATTGTGGGACATGGCCATTTTCAACATTCCACAAACATCAGCTCACATGGCAAAATACAGCTGGTGAGGACATGGCCTTATTGACTACATCCTGGTCAAGTTTCGCTTCCGACCATCGCTCAAGGATATCCATTGTATGTGAGGACCTGACTGTGGCTCCAATCATTACCTCATCCATGCTGTGATGCAGCTTCTCCTGCAACATACAAAGTGCAAGTCGCCTCCACCAGCCAGGCTGGAATGAAAGCAACTGATGACCCCCACCCGCAAATAGGAATTCTAGATTGCACTGTCAAACTGGTTTGCCGCATTGGCCTAAATGGAAAGCAGATATCAAACTCCATCATTAAATGTGTCAAATCGCTATTCTCACCTATCCACCACTGGATGCAGCAATGGATATCTGATGAGTGCCTGGATCTCCTAGTCCAACAGAAGCAGGTGAAGCTGGTCAATTACAAATGATACTGGCAGCTCAATTGAGAGGTTTGCCAGAGGCTGAAAACAGAAAATGTAGATCAGAGCATGTGTATGTACCTTTAAGAACCATTTCCAGATGTAGCACGTGCATATAAATAGCGAAAACGTGCAGTTCGCAGTTCCATTTTGAGAGAACAGCCAGAGTATTAACATGTATTAGTGCAGTAGTCAGTCTGTTTAGAAGTTTAAATTTAAGTTACAAAGCCTCATTCTGATGTTTGTGTGTAATAAAGCTGCTTGAACAGACCCCATGAATGTTCGTCTGTTTTATCCTTACCAGATGAGAGACAGAAAGGGAAGCATATTAGAGCCAGGTGGCAGCCGACCTTAATGAGATGGTATCCAGACACGAGTACCACACCTTGTACAGCACCCACACACTATTGAGTGGGAAGACCAAATTCAGCAGTGACAACATCAAAAAAGTGGATGAGACATCTGTGCTCTCATCTTGTGAATACCAGAAACATTGGAGGGAATTCTTTCAAGAGTTTTACAACCGTGACCCACCTCATGGACCAATGGTCAGTTTGCCAAACATCAATCTCAATGAGACCCCAATGTCTGATGCAAAGCCAACAGTCAAAGAGGTGAGATCAGCTATCAGAACACTGAGAAATGGCAATGCACCAAGAGTACATCAGGTGACTGTGGAAGCAATCAAGGCTGGAGGTGATATCCTGCTTCACCGACTCCACGCACCAATCGAGCTAGTATGGGTTATGGAACAGATACCATCCATATGGAAGAAGGCCATCATCATACCCACCCACAAGAAGGAGGACAACAGGAAATGCAAGAACTACCGTGTCATCAGTCTGCTATCCATCATTGTCATAATAGCTATTAGTGGAAACCTAATTTTACCACTGTTTAAGGAGCTCTAAAGTGATAAATTTTGTATTATTTTATATGATTACAGCTACTTTGTAAGATAGTACTGGGTTCTGGTACAACTGAAAGCTCTTTTTACTGTGAGAGAAAAGGTGCTAAACACTGTGGAAATTGCAGTGTACGGCTAGTGAGCAAGAAGATATGAAGGAGCACATAAATGAATGTTCAACATTTTAAGGATCGTCAAATTAAAAGCTGCTGTATTTAAGAATGGCAGAGTGGATGAGAGGAGCCAAATCTGAATTATTCACACAGCAGCCTTTTCTGCCAAATTCTCAGAAGGAGCCATGGACCTATTTTTCTCATCTTAAAGAGAAATGCTGCTCCTCAGCTTCACTATATACTGTGCTGCTTTAGCTTTTCTGATTGCAGGGAATGGATAGTGGTGCTTATATGAATGCACTTGTTTGGGACTTCCTGCCATGCTGTGGTGTAGATAAATTTTAATGCTGAGTACAGGAACTAGAGTGAAAGGACTTTTGTGTGACTGCCTGCTCTGATGTGGCACAGGGGCTTGGTGCTTATTTATTTATTTTATTTATTTATTGACATTTGTTAACCGGGTTTGTCTAACTGGGCTTATGGCCCATTTTTAGTGGAGACCCGAGGAGAAGCGCTCCAATACATAGACAAAATAAAGAATAGTCAAACTTTACAATCAAAAATGTAGCAGCAATCTGTTATACAAAAAAGTTAAATAAAAGATTACCAATGTAAACAGATAATACATTTTTTTACAGTGCAGCAACTATATTTACATATATACAATTAGTGTTTTAACCAATACTGTTCATTTAGTAATTTTAGTGTATATCTATAGTAATGTAGTACTTAGATAAGAAGGAAGGGAGTAAGGGAGGTATAGTATAGTGGTACTCAGGTTGGGGCAAGGGAGAAAGGGAGGTATAGTATAGTGGTACTCAGGTTGGGGCAAGGGAGTAAGGGAGGTATAGTATAGTGGGACTCAGGTTGGGACTTGGCAAGGGCAAGTTAAGTAGGTGAAGTCTGAATTTTTCTTTAAAGTGTGATGGGTGGATGATGGAACATATATCTAGAGGAAATTTGTTCCAAGCTTGGGCAATGGAATGTTTATATAGGAGTTTGACTACAGTTTTATTGGGATAGTATATATGTAGAAGTTGCTGTTTGGATGTACGGAGAGTCCGAGGTGGGATATAGCTAGAGATAAGTGACGAGAGAGCAGGATCGTATGAAGGCTTATGAATAATACAGTGAAGCATCTGAAGTTGTGATAGCAGTAGAATCTGGGGGAATTCAAGCCACTGGTATAGACTGGGTGAACTACCAATGTTCCAACTCCTATGCTCAGCGATTCATAGAATTTATAAATTCAAATGCCCTTAAACAACTAGTATGTTCCCCCACTAGAGGGGACAGCATATTGGATTTAATCATCACAAATATGGGCGCCCATTGTACTACACCCATTATCACCCCCTCCTTGGTCAGATCCGACCACAAACTGATAACCCTGGACATCCTCACTCCTCCACCTCCCCCAATCAAAGAAACCATAGTCAAAAACCTTTCCAAAGCAAACTTCAAACTACTTGCATCCAAAATGGAAAGCTTCACTATTCCTTTGCAGAAGGATAATGATATCCAGGATGCGGAATCCTACACCAAGGCACTTTATATACATCTTCAGGATTGCATGGACCGTGCTATCCCAAATAAAACCAAGACTCCTTCCTCAAGCAAGAAGAAACCAGTCTGGTGGACCCCGGCCATAAGCAAACTTTACAATAAAAGAAGGAGACTTATACAAAATAAGGCCAAATCTCAAGTAGAAAAATCATCCCTGATCAGCATTAGTAAGAAATTGAGGGCCCTCATCAAGTCAACTAAAGCTAATTTTGAAAAGAAAGTTGCCAAGGATGCCAAGGATAACCATAAGGCCTTCTATGGCTACTTCAAAAACCTAAATGGCAACGCTCAGGTCTGTTCTGAGCTAGTACAAAATGGAACAAAATACACTGACCCTTCTGACATTGCCAACATCTTGGCTGACAGGTTCAGTGCAAATTTCTCCCCCGCCTCACCACCTACAGGGAATATTACCATTCTAGGGGATTGTGTAAGTCCAACTATTACTGAAACGTTGGTTAACAAGGCTCTATCTAAGCTAAAAACACTGCCTCCATGGGACCAGATGGTGTCCCAGGCTGTGTCATACACGAGCTCCAAAAGGAATTAACCCCGCATCTTAATACCCTGTTCAGTCTCAGCCTCTCCACAGGATATGTGCCCATAGAATGGCGCATGGCAGTGGTGGTCCCGCTACATAAGGGTGGGGCCACAACTGACCCTGGGAACTACCGACCAATAAGCCTGACCAGTCTGATCTGTAAGGCTATGGAGCGAATCATTATGGAACTCATAAATGGAGAGATTGGGAACCTCCAGTCACTGGACCCCACACAGTTTGGCTTTGTCAAGGGCAGATCATGCCTCCTGAACCTGGTGGATTTCTTTGAGACAGTTACTCAGGCTATAGATAAGGGAAAGGAGGTACACACGGCTTACCTTAACCTTGCTAAAGCATTTGACACCATTCCCCATTCAGGTATTATTGATAAGCTCACCAGCCTGGGCATAAACCCTTACGTTACAAGATGGATCACAAACTGGCTCTCAGACAGATCCCATAAAGTAAGAGTAGTGGGATCTATATCCAAATCCAGACCAGTAACGAGTGGTGTGCCTCAGGGCTCTGTCCTGGGGCCCCTCCTGTTTGGCATATACTTCTCAGAAGTACAGGCAACCGCGGAAGGGCTGTGGCTGACTAAGTTTGCGGACGACTGCAAACTGGATGCTATAATAGAGTCTTCGGCTGACAGGGAGATCCTCCAAAAGGGCCTAAATGAGACTGATGCATGGTGTCAAAGCCATGGTCTCAAGCTAAATGCAAAAAATGCATAGTAATCCCCTTTGGAAAAAACAGAGTACCCGCAAACTACAACATAGGAGGTAATCCCCTGAAATCTGAAGAAGAAATAAGGGCTCTAGGGACCCAAGTAGATAGTCAGCTTTCCTTTGATAACCATGTTGCCAAAGTGGTTAGAAAATCATTCTATGTGACACATCTGATCATGAAAGGGTTCGCATCAAGATCTAAAGATGTAATGGTGCCCCTCTACTCTTCCCTCATCAGACCCATTATTGAGTACAATGCACCAATTGGAATGTACCTGGCTAGACATCTCCAGCAGCTGGAGAGACCACAAAGGTACCTAACCAAGAGGATTACTGGCCTCAAACAGTTGCCCTATGCAGCACGAGTGAAAAAGCTAAGACTGTTCT
Source organism: Protopterus annectens (assembly GCF_019279795.1). Lineage (NCBI taxonomy): Eukaryota > Metazoa > Chordata > Ceratodontiformes > Protopteridae > Protopterus > Protopterus annectens. The sequence continues at coordinate 995,172,435 of NC_056745.1, read as the reverse complement.
CTGTTGCATACCGCTTTCTCAGAGACGATCACTGTCTAACGTACAGAACCATGTCCAACCCAAAATTGATGAACATGCTCCATCTTAGCAAAACCAAATCTACTCATGCTACATGCTCTAGGGATATAAACCTCAACACAACAATGAATAGAACATGCTGGAGGGATAGATTCCCTTCACAGAGACTTCCCTTACTATGGAACAGGGTCCCGATCTACATAAGACAGAACCCCTCACTATCACTCTTCAAGAGGAACCTTGATGAGTGGATGGGTAACAGAAAGTTCACACCGGGGATCACACCAACAGCACTACTAGATAGGGGCCAAGGGTACTAGCTACTAGTACAAGGGTCTAGGGAACTACTAAAGGGGCGGTGAATACCACACAACGTGGCTGGGCTAATATATGCCTTTGGGCAGATAGCCCAGTACCAACCTATGAACCTATGGAGTGAATTTAGGGCAAAGCAGTGATGTGAATTGTAAGGAGAGTTTGTGACAAACCTAACTATCTTATGATAGGTTTGTTGGAGTTTGTTCAAGGTTGTAGTTTGAATGTTAGTGAGCACTGGGGCTGCATATAGCAGGGAGGGGAGGAGCAGGGCTTGAGCAAGGGACAGTCTAGCATTTGAGGTGAGAAAATTTTTATTGCAATACAGTAAACCCAGTTTCTGGTGTGTCTTTTTTATACATTGGAGCAAGTGAAGATTGAATTTGAGTTCATCATCAATAATGACTCCAAGGAGTTTTGTGTGAGCTTCGGGTTGGATTATAGTTTTATTTGAGGATGAAATAGCAAAGGTGGATCTGTGAAGAGTGACAGACCGGGGAAGAAAGAATTAGAGTCTGGTCTTTTTGGGGTTCAGGATGAGTGGATTATTGGACAGCCACTGTTCTGTGGATAGAAATGCATGTTGAGTTAGAGTGTGAAGTTCAGGGATATTGTTAGAGATGGATATGAGGGTTGAGTCATCAGCGTATTGAATGAGAGAGGACTCTTTGCAAGATGTGTAGAGATTGTTGGTAAAGATGTTTAATAGGAGGGGACCAAAGATGGGCCCTTGTGGTACACCAGTAGGAACAGATAAAAATGGAGAGGAAGAGGAAAGTCATTTAACAGATTGTTGCCTGCAGGGTAAGTAACTGGAGAACCAGGCAAGGGAGGAAGAAGATAGATTTATATTTGCAAGTTTAGATAGCAGTAGAGAATGGGAGACAGTATCAAAAGCTTTGGAAAGATCAAGGAAGAGATAAGATATGAGTTTGTTGTTATCAAGGCCTTCGGCTATGATATGTGTGAAGGATAAGAGAGCTGTGGTTGTGCTATGGTTAGGATGGAAACCATGCTGAGTTGGAGTGAGCAGGTTGTTCTGGAGGAGGTGATTGAGAAGATGTGTGTGTGTATGCATTTTTCCAGGATCGTAGAGAGGGGAGATAGGATGGCTATGGGATGGCGAGAAGGGTCAGTAGAGGTACCACCTTTATGCAGGGGAATGGTGAAAAATGATTTCCATAGTGTACTGACAGTGGATTCCTGAATAGATCTATTGATTAAGATAGATACTGGATAGGCTATGGAGAGCAGCAAGTTTGAGGAAGATAGGAGGTAGGTTATCGGTGGAGGAAGAGCAGGGTTTCAGCTTATGAAGAAGAGATCTGAAGTAGGAAGTAGGGACTGGGTGTAAGGAGAATAGATTATGGCTTGGAGGGTTGGGAGGGTTAGGCAGAGTAGTAGTGTTAGAATTAGTGGTGCTCAATATAAAGGCAGATATTTGAATGAACATCTTTGAGACTGTCATGATATGATGGAGTAGTTTGTCACAATGTTGCATTGCATTCAAAGTCTTCTGACTGTCATATAACAATATGTTTGGAGGCAGTACAATAAGCAAAAGCCAATCTTTCTTATGTGGCAAGCTGTAATACAGTACAGTACATTAGAAAAGCCTATTATTCAGCAGGATGACAGCTAGGTGTACTACAGTGATACTGCTTGGTGCCATTGCATGACCTATAACCTTGTGCTGCTGGTGTGGGCTGGGGGTCCAATATGGCTTTGGTATGTACAGTCTGTAAATTCCTGGCTACACCCCTGTGTAAAAAACAGAAAATCAGTCAACAAACTGACAAACTTAAATCACTGCACAATAAACTCTTCAGCAATGCATCAAGCAATGAACACTTAAGCAGCAAGCCAGCATTTGAAGTGATCCTATGCTTGCTTGTATGTTTCAATAAAGGATATTCCATTTTTAATTCAGCTGTGGACCAACTACTGTTTTCTACTTGATTATTTTGTAGCACATATTTTACAGCTATATTTTACAGTTTAGTTTTTATTAAGTGAACTAAGTGCATAATATAATTCAGAAAGTCAACGTCACACTCTTCACACTGCAAAGTTTCATCTTGGTTTGTTTATATTAAAAAAAAAAACACTTCACTTGAGCTTCATCAAGTCCCGCTATTAGAGTAGTTTGTAAATTGGTTTACAGTTTGATCATTGAAAATGCCAGCTTTAATGAGGCACTTACTATACTTTATTAGCCTGTTTTATCACATGTAATATGAGAGACTGTGTCTGCCTTTGTGGAGCTCATATTCAATGAAGCAAGCTATGAAAACTTTATTTCAGAACTTTTGTCTAGCCAGATTTATCCTTAACAACACTTGTATCATATGTGATATGACAAGTTATGCCCACTTATACAGGGCTCATATTTCCTGAAATACATTATCAAAGGCAAATCTATACTTGTTTGATCAAAAGGATTACATTGCCTGCTTATAAGAAGCTCATACACATAATTAATATGACTACTCCCCAGTCTTCTTCCTGATAACAAAAAAACCACAAACAAGGTAAACAAATAAAGAAGAAAAACCACTGCCAAAGTCTACGAGTCACCAACCAAGTTTATTGTAAGCGCTTTCATGCACCTCTCATAAGTGCACTTCCTCAGACAAAAACATACAGCCAACGACCATGTTATATAGTGGAATCAATCAATTAACGTTTCAAAGCTTTTAACCTAAGTAAAAATGAAATCTATGGGAATTGAACTCAATGCATAAATGTGCTTGTATATGCGCTGTTTAAAATGCATTTTATCTGGGCAAGACTGAACGCCAGTTTAAACAGCGCATATACGAGCACATTTATGCAATTTCTAAAGGCTCGGTTACTCATGCCTTGGCAAGGCATATCATTGAGTTCATTTCCCATAGATTTCATTTTACTGTAGTGCAACAAGTTACTCAGAACCCAAGAGGTAGTCCCTGGCAATTAAAACTAGAGGAACAGGAACTAATATGGCAATTGAAAACAAATGCTTATGTTTACCCTGGGATTAATGATGCTTCCTCTATTAAATGTTTACTTAGGTTAAAAGCTTTGAAACGTTAATTGATTTTCCATTATTATAGTTTCTATGTATTTGTATTGGTATTTTTTAGTGTTGTTAGTTTAATTCATAGATTTTAGTTTAAACTTGTAGGATGTATTGATGATTTTAAAATATTTAAAACATTTTTAAATGTTATTACATTAATTAGTTAATTAATTGATTGATTCCACTATATAACATGGTTGTTGGCTGTATGTTTTTGTCTGAGGAAGTGCACTTATGAGAGGTGCATGAAAGCGCTTACAATAAACTTGGTTGGTGACTCGTAGACTTTGGCAGCGGTTTTTCTTCTTTATTTGTTTTTCTTCCTGATAACGACAGACCATTTTATGTGTAAGAAAGGTAGTCTCTTACAACCATACTAGGTGACTCCCATTTTTTGAAAACACATTTATGTAGAGAAATAGCTGGCAGTGGGGAAAAGTCGCAGTGCTCTGGGCCACTGCATCTTTGAGAGTGCCCTCAGGACTTGTTCGGAAGTTATCTGGGTGGGAGGTGGGGTTGAAGGGAGTCTGCTACAGGTGATCTTGTGCTAGTAGTACACCTACTCACTGCTTCTTCCTGGAAAGACCAAGTGTTCTAATCTTCCTAGCCCAATCTCCTGTTTGTACAAAGCCTCCCATCATCTGATCCTGTACACTATATAGCCCTACTAGAACTTAAACCCTAAACCTAAACAGCTACTTGCCCAAACACATATTTGAGTTTGAGCACAGGCAGCAACACAGCCAACCTACAAGGCACTTGAGACCCTACTTTTGAGACAGACATACTCAAGCAATTGGGATTCTAATTCCTATAGTGAATCCAGTAGTATGCATGTTATCATGCAGGGGAAGGTTAGAGGTAAATTAGAATGTGGCACTAGAGCTAAAGCCATTAGCTAATATAATGCCTATGTCTTCTATGCATGAGTATGCATTGTTGCTATGCACTGATTTAGCACAGCAGTGGGTATTGCATCTAATGTTAATGTGATAGAGGAATAAGTTCTATTTTCAGTTCATACTTATCTTTGGAAGGCTTGATTTTGCTTCTATTCTTTGTTTACATTCTTGAGTTCACTTAGAGTTTGAGGTATTTAGCTTATTTTTATGAGCAATAGGTTTCTTCATTTTATTCCATAGTTTGTTTAGTCTATGATTCCACCATTGCGGTTTATTACAAAGGTCAACATTGTATTTCTGTCTGATGGGAATGGGATACCTCGGTACAAGCATTTAAGTGAGCATGGATACTGTCTGTGAATCCGTGAATGTAGCAGTGTGAAATGTGGGAGTCACCGAAGGGAAGAAGCTGCTTAAATTTCATCATGTCATCAGCTACTTCTTAAGGATTCACCTTTGAATAATCTCTAAAGACAGAAAGGTTTGATGATAGATCGGGTTTTATCCTCATAGTGAACATTATTGAGTGGTGGTCAGGTCTGATCAATTATGGGGCAACTATAGGAGTAGAACATATTGCAGTTGTACTGGCAAGGACTAGATACAGTGTTTTTGTGTCTCCTGTTGTTTGCCTTAGTTACAGTCAATTACTATTTAGTCTAACGAACTAGGATTAATGAAATGTAAGAGTTACTGTATATAATAATTTTGTATTTTTTTTCATTTAAAGATCATGTCTAAAGGTATGAAATGATCTTTGTTTTTTATATTAAAAAGTGTTTACATGCATAAAGATCATGCAGACACTTTTTAATGCAAACATCAAAGGTTGTTTCATTCCATTTTACAAATAAAACTACTTAAAAAATTGCTTCTGAACATGATCATAGGTTCATAGGTTCATACTAGGCTATCTGCCCTAGGGCATTTATAAGCCTAGCCAGAATGTGTTTGGCTTTCGCCACCCATTTTAAATTAATTTTGCTGTGCCCTTTTTCGAGGTTAGTATACTGTGCCTCTGTCTAACAGTGACACAGAAGTGATACCCGGGGTAAACCTACGATCTCCCATCCACTCATCAAGATTCCTCTTGAAGAGAGTCAATGAGGGACTCTGCCTAACCTGGACTGGGATTTTATTCCAGAGTGAAGGGAGCCTCTGGGTTATGAATCTGCCCCTCCAGCATGTCCTATTTATTTCAGTGCTGAGGTTCAAGTCTCTCGAGCGCATAGCTCGATGGGATTTGGATTTTCTGAGGTGCAGCATGTCCATTAATTCCGGGTTGGACATGGCTTTATACGTCAGGCACAGATTGCCTCTGAACAGGTGGTATGCCACTGAGTAGAGCTGGAGTTTCTTTAACCGGGCAGCATATGGCATCTGTTTGAGCCCTTTGATCCTCTTGGTGAGGTCATTCTAAACATACACAGCCATGTTTTCAGCATTAATATTGACAAGAGGAATGAGGAGTTTTTTTTTTTAGTTTGGGTTCCAGCACTAGCTATGCTGAACTGGAGTGGGTAAGTAATTGCGTATTAAGTTATGTAATTGCCAAACTGTTCAAACTAATGGATAGTCCTAGGTTCAGGAGACTTACTGCCCAACAAAAAATTATGTTTTACCTTTTATCTTTTGTGACAGCAGTTGGTTTGTGTTACTGAATTTGTCATTTCAATGTTATAGAGCAAAGTATACTAATCTAGTAGCTTTCAACTAATTGCTCTTAATTCTCTGTTTATTCATTTTATTGTATCTCCCTAGTACAGATGCTATGAGGGTGATATAATTGAGGTTTTTCTAGTAATATTTATTATAACTCCTTTCTTCCATAAGATTTCATCTTCTTTTCCAAAGAACATCACATTCGGTTCACTACCTTCTATTTTTCCAAATGAAACATTTCAACTAAAAAAAAAAAAAAAAAAAGCTAAAAAGGGAACTTCAGTGTGTGATCTGTTTCTGGTTCTGTATAGAGACTTTGCTGATATGTTTTACTTTTGCTTTCCAGCATGAAAACAAAATGTTCAACATGATTAAAACTAAGTCAAAAAGACATAATTAAATAAATATTTTCATGTAGCAATATAGCATTGCAGGTTGTATACAAAGATATGTTAGTTGCATGCTGTAAAAAGGGAAAAGGTTATCATTAGTAACTGAAATAAAATAAAATAAAGCTAACTGCTGACAGATGAGGTAGGAACACCTGTGATGACAAACTAAAAGCACCTGCTCTACAGTGCTAATAGGCAATGAAAATGAATGTCACAGCTTTCCTGTGGCTCATTCAGGAACTGTAATTAAAGAGAATATCAAGAACAGGTAAAAGGAAGAGGAAATAGAGAACACAGTTATCTCACCATGCTGTGGAAACTGATAATGTTATCAGAGGATTTGCATATCATGTAATATTTTCTGAATGAAAGCAAAAGCCTCAGCTTTTGTGAGTCCAAAAATAATCATCTTGATATGAAAAGCAAGCTGTATATTTTTCACAACTGAAACAAAAAAGGAAGTTTGGTGGTTATCAATGCAGGAGTGAAAAGGATGTATTTTAGTGAGTTAATGTACAGCAGATACTGACACCCTTAACTGTTCTGAACAAAAGTGGAACAACCAGGATGACTATTTTAAAAAATCTCTGTTATTAATGGTTGTTTGGATATCGTCACCAAACAGAGTTTATTCAAACATAGTTCAGTTTGCGTTATGCATAACCAACGGTATCCCTTTCTCATTATCTGTGATGCAAGGCATATGCATTACAGTACTTGTGCATTTTATAGCAATGCAATATTCCCAAACAAATCACGAGGATATGCTGCATTCTTTGTTGTGTGGGTCAGAGTAAGGTGAAGGTGGCTTTGCAACTGCTCTAATGGAAAAATACTGCAGTTTTTCCACATAAGAAGTAAGCTGCGAAAGTAAAGTCACACAAGGGGAAGCCTAAGCAGAAAATAATATGCATTCAAGAAATTGTCCACAGTACTACATATTGGTAGGGAATATGTAAACTCTGTGCAATGTAAACAGAACTATACCTAAATTATGTATTTTGCAGTTTTCTCTGAAGCACCAGAATCTATTAGAAGTCAGTCATGATATGCCATTATTTAACTATTTTACAAAATACATGTTAAAATATGCTGAGTACTTTTGTACAGCTGCTTCTTGGGATGATGGTTAATACAGTCCGATACTCAGTTTTAGTAATAAATATGCAAAACGTAAATAAATTCACACAATAAGAGTTATCTTACATTCAAAAATGTAACTGCTGCTGAATAAAGCAACCATCCTTCCTCACAGACCATAGTAGCTAGTAAACAAGTAAACACATTTTTGTCCATACCCTTTTTTAATTAAGCATTAAAGACCTAATTTTGTTATAGGTAATGAAATTCAGAAGCATTTTAAAATGGTAAAAGAAAAGTATTGTGTAGTAAGTGAAACCACTTCATTCTTGTGTGCATTCAGGTCACTTCCATGGGTGCATGTATTTGTAGTACATAGCTCTTCCTGAGTTTTTCATCACAGACAAGAGATATAGGAGAGAGAAGTGAAGTTTTGATGTACAGTGTTATTAATCAAACTAAGTAAAACATTTATTTTTGAAACAATGTACTGTATAATCAAAGACAAATCAAAGTAAACTTTATTGTTATACAGATCAACACAGAGGAAAAAGTACGCATCACTGCATGAAATATCAATACTCAGGCTCATATCATATGAATGACAGTTTACAGAAGGAAGATAGATTAAATTAATAAAAAATGTAAATTAAATTAAAAATAAAAAAGATAAGATACAAAAAAGTAAATAAAATAAAACAAATTTGAAAGCTCTATTTACATCAGAAACACAAGAAATGCAACAGCAGGAATAGACTCAGCAGAAATATAAGGATATGCAAAAAAACAATACAATAATAAATCAGAGGCACACATGTAAACTTATCCACCACTAATATATGCCATAAAGTTACAGTTTACAGTTTTCCTAGTGCAGATAGAAATGTATGAAGTGTGTTATTCATACAGTTTATGTAAACAACAACAATGGCATGTTGCACACAAATAATGTTTTACCCATGTAGCGTGTTAGGCTATGGGTTTGTTATTCAGCAGTCTGATAGAGTGTGGGAAGAAGCTATTATGGAATCTGGATATCCTGCATCTAATGCTTCTGTAGCACTTCCTTGTTGGCAGGAGCTTGAACAGTCCATAAGCCTGATAGTATATATATATCCCTCAATAGTGTTTGGATTTTGCCATAGTATCTGTTTTAATATATGCCCTGTAGAGAGTGAAGGTTGTACCCAGTGATTTTTGTGGCCTGTTTAACAATCTTATCCAGTGCTTTCCAATCAGCCTGAGAGCATTTTCCGTACCAGACAATAATGTCGTCTGTCAGTACACTCTCAATCGTGGCTCTGTAGAAGGTGAGTAGGACCTGTGGGGGGGGGGGGGGGTAGCTCTACAAAGTCTCCTAAGGAGATATTATTGCACTCGCTTTATAAGGTAAGAAGTGTTTGTGCCCCAACTTAGGTCTTATGAGATATGTACCCTTAGGAATGTGGCGTTATTTACTCTGTCCACTGTAGCACCATTGATAATGATAGGGGTGTGTGGCTTTTTCTTCTTCCTAAAACTGATGATGATTGTTTTCCCGACATTTACTGCTAAGTTGTTGTCAGTGCACCAATGAAAGACTTGGTTTAATTCTTCCCTGTAGGCCCCCCTGTACTGTCATCTGCAAATCTGATGATATTTGACTGATGCATAGCTGTGCAGTCATGTGTTAGAACTGTGAAAAGTAGTGGACTTAGTATGCAGCCTTGTAGGACCCCAGTGTTTAGGGTGATGCTGTTTGAGTGGTGCTTTCCAGCTCAAACTAATTGTGGCTTTTAGTTAGGAAGTTAAGGATCCAGTTGCATATTGTGTTTTCCATGCCCAGTTTACTCAGCTTAGACAACAGTTGTGAAATAACTGTGTTGAAGGCTGAGCTGAAGTCTATGAGCAGCATGCGTGCATAACAGCACGTAATAGCAGTGTATTGGTAAGGTGACATCAGGAATTTGATTACAAATTTGAACAATATGAATAGGTCTACTAGAGTAACCTGTAAACTCCCAGCAGTGCTGTGAATGTACTGATAATGTTTTTTACTTTCTGGATTATTATTAACCTTGTTTTGGTCAGACATAAGAATTGTTTACTACACTGGAATGAAGTAGTCAAACAAAATCACTTCTGAATTTTGTCAGGAATCCTTGTTAGAATGAGTATTATAAAAACTCAATAAATTGAACAGCAAATACATGACAGAAAGTAGTATAAGAACAAATGGAGATGGTTAGCATAATGGACATGATTAGTTTAAATGTAAAAAATGGAATGCTGCAATTTCCCTGAGACTTTCATTTTCTATCTATGCAAGCTACATATTTTAAGACAGGCTTAGAATTCAGATATTGCAAACATCAATATGGATATCACAGCAACCAACCAATAAATAAATAAATAAATAAAATTAAAATTACTAAAATAAAATAAATTAAAAAGAGGGTCAAGGTTCTATGCACCTCACGTATGATTTATAAACGGACATAAAATGGTATGATAGTAAATATAAACAGGTAATTATGTATAAAGGTACTACTACTGTCTTTCAGCTTTTTTCCGGTAAGAACTCCGGTCCGCTAATAATTGGCAGTAGATTTTTTTTTACGAAACACCGAGGTGCCAGCTCGACGCCCAACCTTCAACGAAGGCATGCCCATTTACACATAAAAGTATTTCATGAAAAATAGTCTTCTGGTTTCAACATATGCAACAATAAAATTAAAAGAATGGAAGGTTGTACATTTAAGGACTAATATTGTAGATTTATGGATATCAGAGATACAAAACTTATACTCAGTCTGTGCAATTCACTGATAAATCTGGGTGCAAGCTTAGGAGTTATATCCTAAAGTCTTGAAATTGTACTCTCAATAAAACCAGTACAGAATCAAACAAGACTGTAATGTAAGACCTTTATATTCTTCCCCAAATCTTTGTTATTGGCTCACAAGTCTGAAATAATGTAGACAAGGGTGATAAGCTAGCAGAGATGCTGATATCTATCATAATATGTAACAACTGTGCGACTTAGAGTTCAAGAAGAAAAGAAAAAACAAAGCGGTAAACATATTAATCAATGGCGTTTTTATCAAATGGTTGATCAAATAATGTTGAATTCTAGGTAGGTAACAATTCTGACTAGGGTCAATGTAATGCAGACTTTAACATGACTGATAAAAATATATGAAATATCGAAAGGTTTGACTAGGCAGTTTATGGCTTAACTATGCCAGGACACAGTGAGTGTTGAATGAGGTAAGTAGGATGTATGCTTTTAATTTAAGTGGTGTTGAAAGCTAACTCATGACTAGGTGACATAACTAGTTGGCAGAGTGATGCATTTCCTATTTAGCAGAGCAGTTAACACAAATACATCACAATCACACAAAGAGATATGTTAGGGAAACTAGAATACAGTGGGCACATACAGTATTGAATATCACAAGCTATAGCTAGCATTACATTTCACAGATTTATTTTTTATTAGTCACGCGTTCCTTTGTTGAAGGTTGTGCGTTAGGCCCGGAAAGCCAGCACATAAAACTCTACTGCCAATCATTAGCGGACCGGAGTTCATCTGTGGCGACCCCTAACCGGGAAAAGCCGAAAGACACAAACATTTTTTATTAGTCACCTAAGCTGCCAGGTAACAGGAAAAGAGGAAGGCCTAAGATAAGGTTTATGGATGTGGTGAGAGAGGACATGCAGGGGGTTGGTGTGACAGAGCAAGATGCAGAGGACAGGAAGAAATGGAAACAGTTGATCTGCTGTGGCGACCCCTGATGGGAGCAGCCAAAAGAACAAGAAGAAGAAGAAGTGACCTGTAAAATGCTAACAGATTATTCCATTATACAGAATAATCAGACTACCAACACTTTCTGGTAAGGTCCTCTGAAAGATCATCAGGATCTTCATAAAAAGTTTCAATTTTTATTTTGAGCAAATATGCACACTCCATAGGAGTGTGACAGAAAGGATGCTACCAGCTAAGTGAGTCTTATGACTCATTTGTTCCTGTCCAAGGTGTCTTATTAGCCCACTTACTACCCCCATGATGAGAGCAGATGGCTGTGTGCATGCCAGGTTATCCATCTGGAGAGATGGCCTATCCACTCCTGTTACAAACTATTGCACCACAGATTTAAGATTCCTAAAATGCTACTTTAAAGACCAAAATACTATCCTAAAATGGAAATCAATACCTTTTGGGTTTGATGATTATTGCAACTGCTGGAAGTGTCAATCCATTAAGGCATATACCTTTCATATGATGTTAAGGAAAGAAAGTCATTTAGGAGTTTATCCTAAAATTGCCCAGTTTCTAAATAAAAACCTAGCCTACCTAGAATGGATTCTGGGGCAACCCCTTTGCATGGATGGGTACTTCTGAAGGAAGAAAAACTTCACACTCTCAAGCAGCTTCATCACTGAAACACATGATATGTCAGAGATACAAAGGCGCACTCAGTCTTCTTCTTCTTTTGGCTTTTTCCCAGTTAAGGATCACCACAGGGGATCATCTGTCCACTCATGATTGGCAGTGGAGTTTTACAGTGTCGTCTATCAGGTCATATTTCAGATGGGATTCATTCTTTGTAGAATCTACATGTTCTTCCTCTGTTCATGAGGGGTTTAGCCAGGTGTTCCAGTTTCCTCCCACATCCCAAAGACATACTGTAGGTAAAATGATTCTCCATCAAATTATCCATAGATGTGCATGCCTTGTCTGACTCTGCGTGTGTGCGTGTGTGCATGTGTGCATGTGTGCATGTGTTTGTGTGTGTGTGTGTGTATCAGACTGTGATCCTCTGACAGTATGATTTCCTGTCTAGAACTAGTTTTTCTTGTCTTGCCTCCCTATGGCCCTATGTTGGATAAAGTGGGTCTAACGACTAAAAGAATGAAAACTGTATTCTTTCAAGGAGCTTTAGCAGTGAAACAAGCTGTATCACAAAAGTAGAATTAGAAATCTGAAGATCCATACCAATATCCAAAGCTTATATAACTAGCAACATAGTTGACTTGGCTAATAAAATAATTTTGATAAACCCTATCCAATGACTAACCTCTGGCAATAGTAGCAATGGGATACATTTCCAACCCTATGCATTAGGTTCTGCACAAAAATTCCATGAAGTTAGACATACTGTGAGATAAGTACATGAAACAATGATTGAACTGTCTGTGTTAATGTACTTTTTACTTGTGGACATTTGCTCTTTTTTTTTCTTTTGAATTTCAACAAATTACTGCACCATAGGTTTGCTGTTAAAAAAATCAATAAATTATTCTGGGTAAATAAAATGATAAGTTACATCTACTCTTTGTGCATAATTTAGAACTAGCAGGTCATTAAATAAAACTCTCCACACAAATACAGCAGGAGTCAAACATTTCCATTTCACAAACTGGGTTTACGAACCCCCCCCCCCAAGAAAACAGTTGCAAGTCCAAGAAGAAAACATATGTAAGAATTAGATATAGCAGTTTGCATTTGACACATTTCTGCCTAATTTTTAGTGCCTGGTTAATGACTATTTTTGTTGATACTGGTGATGGCCTACATTAGCAAACAGGTTGGAGGGGACAGATCACAAAGACTATGAGCTAGAACTTCAGCAAAGGATAGGAGAATGGAATGCAAATCTGAAGAAACATGGGATAAAGCTAAGCACAGATAAGATGGTGGTAATAGCAGCAAATTGGAGAAATCAGAAGAACCTGAGAATAGAGATAGAAGGGAAGATAGTGGAACAGGTAAACAGCTTCAAGTATCTGTGAGGGGTGGTTGAGGAGAAGGGAAGTCTGAATGAAGAGGTCTAAGATAGAATTAGAGGGGCTGCAGTCAACTGGCATAGAGTATCAGATGTAGTCTATTACAGAAGAATTGCAAAGAAGCTGAAAAGTAAGGTGTACAAAACAGTGGTGTGACCAGTACTACTGTATGGTACAGAAACCTGGGCAGTAAAGGCAGAGCAGTTGAACAATCTAGAGGTGGTGGAAATGAAGTGCCTGAGAAGGGTGGTAGGATGCACACTGTGGGACAGACAAAGAAATGAGGACATAAGAGCAGAAGCCAAAGTAGCTCCAATTAAAGTAAACATTAAAGAGAACAGATTACGGTAGTTTGAGTACATGTAGAAAAACAGAAGACAATCTGGTGAGGAAGATTTGGGACAGACAGGAAGAAGGTAAGAGGAAGCAAGGATGTCCAGCAAAGAGGTTGATGGATCGTGTGAAAAAAGATCTGTGGCAGTAAGGCATGAGTGTTGAAGAAGGCAGGAGTGTGGCACTGAATCAAGAGAGCTGGCAACAGTTAACACGATACCCTGACCCCATGTAGGAAAATGGGAAAAAGGGGGCTGATGATGATGATGATGATTATGACTTTCTTGAGGAACTCAGAAACCACGTGGTTCAAATTGATCTGTTTCTTCACACCATTATACTGCTATTTGATTGGTTTTATTCTGCATTGAGCCAAAATTCCTGACAACTTGGTACTAAAAAAATGCCTTTATTTTCATGAAGTGAATACATTCAATAGATTAGTCTTATAATATCTGATAAATAGCATGCATTTATAGAAAATGTAAGATATAATAGCTATTTGCTAAACAACAGAATATACACTGGTATTAGTATCAAAGGTCTGTCTGTCCGTAGATGTTGAATTTATATGGCAAATTTATGAAATAAAACTGTATTTTTGTTTGTCAAAAAATATACTAGTGTTTTGGTCAAACAAAGGGTTGTATTTCTGTAAGTTTATGAGACTGATCCAAGATATCAGGGATGGAAATGCTCCAGAACTTTCCAATGATGTACAACAAGAGGTGGCAGCATACTGCTGTTTTGTGATATTGTCTAATCTATGTAACTTATATATATAAAAATTTCACTCAAAGCAATATTAACCCGCAAAACGATTTGTGTCAGATAGAAAGTATCAGTGGCTACATAGTGTGGCTTAATGTTTTGTGTAAGGTGGCACCATTTGTTGACTGGTAGGTCACACAGCTTTATGAAATGAATGCAATTATGAAAATATTTATAAAAGAAATGTATACATCATAATGTTTTCATATTATCCACCATGTTTTAATGTCATCATTTACTAACATCCATTCCTTGAAAACATCACTCCCAAGACAGTATCACACTCTGTTTTACATTTCAAAATAACTATAAATCTTTATTTAATTAAAGTGGAAAACTAAGAAATAACACCTCATAATGCATAAATACTCCAAAATGGCAATACCACTCTGACCATGAAGACATAACTAAAATATTTGCAAACAGATTTCAAGCTAATTTTACCTCAGAAACAGTCACTGAAATTCCAGAGTTCCTTGAGTTTCACTAAGCCCCTAACATCACCGCTGTACATGTCTTGATTGTACTCTCAGAAAACTAAAAATACCACTTCAGTAGACTCAGGGAATTTACCTGGATGTCTGTTTATTAGCTCTAGACATGCATCTCTCAGCTCCTCCAACACTATTTAACTCTAGCCTAGCCACAGGGTATATCCATGAGGTTTAGAATGGAGCCTTGCAACAGATCCAGGGAATTATAGGCCATTAGCCTATGTAGTCTAATTTGCAAGGTTATGAAAAGTATCATATCAGACGTCTTAAAAATTATATTAAAGATTTCATGTAACTAGACCCACAAAAGTTTGGTTTTATAAGGGCAGATCATATTTAATTGACTTGATAAACATCTTTTAGAAGGTTACAGAGGCAGTGCACAGCAGCCTCTCGGGCATTGTGCTTGACTGCCAAAGTAATGGTTTATCTGCATTTTTACATTGGGTAGAAAATTATTAGAAAATAAACAGTGCCAGTGTTTGTTTGATCTCACTGTAATTTAGATGAAAACAATCAAAGAGGCATAACTTGTCCAGAATAATTTGTTGGGCCTTCACATAACTTGATGAAAATTGTTATTGACATCCTCACTTCCCAAAACCTGTCAGGCTAGCACCCCAAAGGTCAGCATGAGATCTTCTTTTTCCACAGAACATTTGCCTTTCAGAGCTCACACCTTTGGTAGGCAATACCCAAGTGTGTATGAGTGTGTGTGTGTGTGTGTGTGTGTGTGTGTGTGTGTGTGTGTGTGTGTGTGTGTGTGTGTGTGCGTGTGTGTGTGCATGTGTGTGTGTATATGTGTGTGTGTGCCTGTGTGTGTGTTCAGATTTTGGCATTAGCAGGACATAATCCATGGTGATCATATACCCTTCCTCTCTCTTCAAGTGAAAGTTGGCAATTCAGTGCAGTGTTTTCCTGTCTTTGTAGGCCGATGTCCACAGCTGAAGTGCATGCACAATCCATAATAGCACTCCAAAATATCCTATTCTGCCTAAGCATCTTCTCTCAGAACAGTTTATCAGGACAGTTTATCTGCTTGCAGGTGATCTGCTTTTCACTGCATACTGAGCTAAGGAATCTGTTTTGCAAATCAGACATATCTAGCATTTATATCAGTTAGGAAAGGCATATTTTATACTGTTTCATTGATTTTAAATCGATTCCTTTTTTAGAAAAGATATATTGTGGCTTAATTTTGCATAAGTGAGATATCAATGTGCTTTTCTTTATTATTTCAGTATCATTTAGATTTAAAAATGAATAAATATAAAACATTATGGTTCCTAGTGTTTGTCAACTGTTAGCATATCTTTCTAGCTTCTTTGAAGTTCTGATATTACCTGAACTCATTGGATATTGGAACACAAACTCATCAGTGGCATTTGCATTTGATAATAGACCTGGTATTTCATCTCTTGTTGATTCATGTGACAATTTTGACCGATGTTTGCTTACATCTTGTTTCAAGGACACTTTCTGAAAATCTCCTTGGACAACTGTCAGTGCATGTATCTTAGGTGCTTTGACATTCTGAGAAATGTCTTGGGCAAAGTCTTCCTCAGTATGGCAATATTTTAAGAAAAACTAATTTTGAACAATATCTATCATTTGTTCTCATCTTTTTGCACTCTGAAGCTTTAACAACAAATTATCTCTGGTATTTGTATTTTCATAAATCAGATGTTTTGAGTTGTTTATCATAGCATCTTGAATGGCAAAGAACTGGGTGTGGGTATCCTTCCTTTAAATCTATGATTAATTAACAAAAGAGCAGGTGACAGACAAATACCTACCAGTTGAGTATTTCTGTATTCCAGTTATGTCAAATATTAGTTCACATGGCACTCGCTTATCTTACTCACTGCTTGTTTATGAAATGCTTAATAAACTACACTGTTTTGTCTCCTGAGTGTGAGTTAGACCAGAAAATACATGCTTAAGTTTCTATTTCTATGACAATGCTCTAAATACAGTCCTGGTGTACTGCAGTGGAACCATATTTATAAACTTATGTAAGAAAATTGCTATCTATTGGCAACACAATGACTCAAAGTGCTAGAAATTTCAGTTAATAGTCTATGCAGATCAGATGTATACTGTCTTGGTTGTGGATTAAATCAGACTTATTTTATTGTTTGTGTAAAAATGAACTGGTGTATATGACTATTGTTACATTGTATGATAAGCATAGGTTCATAGGTGTGTACTAGGCTAATGGCCTTGGAGCCTTTACAAGCCTAGCCCATAGAAGAGCCCTGGCATTGTGCTGCCTAACATTAGTTCCCAGTGCCTCTATCAAGTAGAACCACTGGAGTGATCCCGGGGTAAACTTACTATTTCCCATCCACTCATCAAGATTTATCTTGAAGAGGCCAGTGAGGTGCTCTGCTTGACATGTATGAGAAGTCTATACCAGAGCATGGGCAGTCTCTGGGTTATGAACCTGTCCATCTAGCATGTTCTGTTGATTGTGGTAATGAGGTTGAGGTCTCTGAAGCAAGTGGTGTGGAGGGACTGGGATTTCTTTAGATGTAGCATTTCTAACAGATTTAGGTCAGACATGGCTTTGTAAGTCAAGCAGAGATCGTCCCTTAGGAGACAATATGAGGCAGAGAATAGCTGGAGATTTTTGAGTCTGTCCACGTAGGACACGGGATTAAGGTCTAGGATCCTCTTCGTGAGGTACTTTTGTGGCCTCTCCAGCTGTTGCAGGTTCATAGGTTCATAGGTTCATAGGTTCATACTAGGCTATCTGCCCGAGGGCATTTACAAGCCTAGCCCATAGTTTTGTGGCTTACGCCACCCCTTTAGTATGGGGAACTATACCCATTATTTTACTGTGCCTCTGTTGAGCAGTGACACTGAGGTAATCCCTGGGGTATATCTGCGATCTCCCATCCATTGGTCAAGATTTCTCTTGAACAAGGCCAGCGAGGTGCTCTGCCTCACATATACCGGGATTTTATTCCACAGCATAGGGAGTCTTTGGGTGATGAATCTATCCCTCCAGCACGTCCTATTAATAGCCGTGTCGAGGTTTAAGTCTCCGCCCTTGTGGCTCTGATGGATCTAGATTTTTGAGGTGAAGCATATTCATCAAATCTGGGTTTGACATGGCCTTGTATGTTAGGCAAAGGTCACCTCTGAGCAAGCTGGCGACTGAATAGAGCTGGAGTTCTTTCAGTCGGGCAGCATAGGACAGATGTTTGAGACCCTTTATCCTTTTGGTGAGGAACTTTTGTGGCCTCTCCAGCTGCTGCAAGTGTCGGGTCAGATACATTCCGAATGGGGCATTGTACTCAATCATTGGTCTGATGAGTGATGAGTATAGGGAGACTATGACCTCCCTTGATCTAGATGAGAATCCCTTCATGATAAGGTGGGCAATGTAGAAGGTCTTCCTAACTACTTTAGCTACATGGGTGTCGAATGACAGACTACTATCAACCTGGGTCCCCAGGTCCCTGATAACTTCTTCTGTACTCAGTGGATTGCCACCTATTTGGTAGCTAGGGGTAACCTTGTTTTTCCCGAAGGGTATGACTATGCATTTTTGGCATTTAACTTTAGGCCATGGCTCTGGCACCAGTTATCCGTTTCTGTGAGACCCTTCTGAAGGATATCTGTGTCAGATGTGTTTTCTACTATGGCCCAGTTTGCAGTCATCTGCAAACTTTGTCAGCCATAACCCTCCTGTGTTTGCTTGTACTTGGAAAAGTAGATGCCAAACAAGAGTGGGCCCAGGACTGAGCCCTGTGGTACACCACTTGTGACAGGCTTTGAGTCTGACATGGCGCCAGCAACTCTGACCCTGTGGGTTCTGTCACTCAGCCAGTTTGCAACCCATCTTGTGATGTATGGGTTAACATTTAAGCTGATGAGTTTTTCAATGATACCCGAGTGGGGTATTGTATCAAAGGCCTTCGCCAGATCGAGGTAGGCTGTATGGACTGCCTTTCCCTCATCAATGGCTTTGGTGACTGTTTCGAAAAAGTCAACCAAGTTTAGAAGGCATGATCTGCCTTTGACAAAGCCAAACTGGGATGGATCCAAAGTCTGCAAATTCCCTATGACTATATTTATGAGGTCCATTATGATCCTCTCCATGGCTTTGCAGATAAGGCTTGTCAAGCTAATGGGCCGGTAATTTCCAGGGTCGGTGGAGGCACCGCCTTTGTGAAGTGGGACCACAGTTGCAGTGCGCCACTCCTGGAGTGCGTATCCAGAGGTAAGACTATGATTAAACAGCTGTCCTAGCTGTGGGTTTAATTCCTCGTTGAGTTCGTGGAGCACACAGCCGGGGACACCATCAGGTCCCATGGATGCTGTGTTTTTGCTTTGGAGAGCAGTTCTCACTTGGGCGTTGGAGATGTTTGGGGGCTGCAATCGCTTGGTATAGATATCTCTCCTTTTTGGGGGAGGGGAGAAGTTTGCACTGAACCTGTCAGCCAGTATGTTGGCAATGTCTGTAGGATCAGTAATCTTCACATCATTTTGAACTAGTTCTGAGCATATCTGGGAGTTTCCTCCCAGGTTTCTAACATAGCTAAAGAAGGCCTTATGATTGTCTTTTGAGTCTTTAGCTATTTTTCTCTCAAAATTTGCTTTGGATGATTTTATGAGAGCTCTTAGTTTTTTACTTATAGTGATCAAGGGTGTCTTACCTTTTAAGGATTTTGCTCTATCTTGTAGTAGCTTCCTCCTTTTGTTGTAGAGTTTGTTTATGGCTGGGGTCCACCAGAGTGGACGCTTGCCTTTGGTACAAAGAGTCTTTGTTTTGCTTGGGATTGCCTTATCCATGCAGTCCTGCAGGTGCTGGTAGAAGGCATTTGTAAGTGATTCAGCGGCTTGAGTACTGTTTTCCGTCGGCTCGTGGGCCTTAAAGGAGACCACACTAGTCTTTAGAAGTGTGAAGTCGGCTTTCGAGAAGTTCTTTACTGTGGTCTTTTTTATTTCAGGTGGGGGTGGGATGAGGACCTCCATCGAGATTAGTTTGTGATCTGATCTCACCAGTGAGGGGTATACTTCCGGTGTTGAACATTGTGCTCCCATGTTCGTGATGATGAGATCAAGTATGTTTTCTCCTCTTGTGGGGATGGTGACTAGTTGTTCCATGGCATTTGAGTTTATGAATTCCAGGAACTTTTGGGCTAGGGTGTTTGGGCTTGAGTAGTGTTCCCAGTCTATATTAGGGTAATTGAAGTCACCTAGTATGATGGTGTTTGGTGATACATTTATCCCTCTAGTGTTTTCAGGAAGGCCATGTGAGGTTCCTGAGTTTGTGAGGTGGCCTGTAACATGCTACAATTTGCAGAGCAGTCTTGCCTATGGTTAATTGCACCTGGATGGTCTCCGATGCATCGTGCGTTGCCACCAGTCTTGAGGTGTGGGTGTCTTTGATGAATATGGATACCCCCCTCCTTTCTTGGTATTGTCTGGATTTTGGGGCCGGAACGCATGATAAGAGGTAAAACCTGATAGTGCTGGGGTGCTCTCAGGAGCCTTGAACCAGGTTTCTGTCACTGCACAGACATCGATGTTCTCCATACTGAGAAGGGCCTCGAGTGCGTGCATTTTGAGATTTAGACTTCTGGCATTGAGCAGCATTACCCTTAGTTTTTTTCCTTTTTTGTGTCTAGTGAGGTACTTGCTAAATAGGGCATTATGCTCTATGACTGATCTAATGAGGGAAGAGTAGAGAGAAATGATGACCTCTTTCTTCCTGGATGCAAAACCCTTGGTAATGAGATGTGCCACAAAGAAAGACTTTCTGACAACAGTGGCAATTTGATGGTTGAAGAAGAGGTTGCTGCCAACCTCTGTCCCCAGATCACTTATAATGCCTTCAGTGTTCAGTGGGCTCCCATCAATGTGGTAATTAGTGTTAACTGAGTTTTTCCCAAAGGGGATGATGACGCATTTTTTGGCATTAAGCTTAAGGCCATGGTTTCGACACCAGTCATTGGTCTCAGTGAGGCCTTTTTGTAGAATGTCTGCATCAGTTGGGGAGATAATAATGGATCCCAGCTTGCAGTTGTCTGTGAACTTGGTCAGCCAGAGTTCCTCCATGTTGGCCAGGACTTTTGAGAAGTAGATGCCAAACAGGAGAGGACCCATGACCGATCCCAGTGGGACATCACTCATGACTGGTGGGCAGTCTGACTTGGAGTCTGCTACTTTCACACTGTGGGTTCTATCTGTGAGCCAGTTTGCAACCCACCTAATCATATAGGGGCTGATGCCTAGTTTGGTGAGTTTATCAATAATTCCTGAGTGAGGAATGGTATCAAATGACTTGGCCAGATTGAGGTAGGCTGTATGAACTGCCTTACCTTCATCCACAGCTCTGGTGACTGACTTAAAGAAGTCAACCAGGTTGTGCAGGCATGATCTACCTTTCACAAAACCAAACTGCATGTGATCTAGAGTTTGGAGATTTCCTATATCCTTGTTAATTAGGTCCATGACGATGTGCTCCATAGCCTTACATATCAGACTTGTCAGGCTAATGGAGCGATAATTTCCAGGGTCTGTAGTCGCTCCTCCTTTATGGAGAGGGATGACTGTATCAATACACCATTTGGTAGGGACAAAACCTTAGGTGAGGCTGTGAGTGAACAGGGCACACAGATATGATGCCAGTTCACTTTGTAATTCATGTAGAACACAGCCAGGGATATTGTCGGGTCCCATGGAGGCTGTATTCTTGGTCTTGGATAATGCAGCTTTAACCTGTGCTGCAGTAATGCTGGGTTCCTGGCATTCTTCTGATATTGAGATTGGTTCTTTGGGGAGAGATGGGTAAAGCTGGCACTGAATCTGTCAGCCAGTATGTTGGCAATATCTGTTGGCTCAGTATAGGAGGTACCATTGTGCAGTAACTCAGAGCAAATCTGGGTATTGCCATGGAGATTCTTGATATAACTATAGAAGGGTTTTTGGTTGTTTTTAGTGTCTGCTAAAATTCTGCCTTCATAGCTGGCTTTGGAGGTTTTGATGAGGGATGTCAACTTTTTGTTGAGGCTAATAAGGGAATTTTTCCAGTCTTGAGACTTCACTTTTGTCTGCAACAGTTTCTTCCTTCTGTTGTAGAGTTTATTAATGGCAGCAGACCACCAGATTGGCTTCATTTTTTTGGGAGGAGGGTGTATTAGTTCTTTTGGGTATGGCTAGTTCCATGCATTTATGTACTTGTTCGTAGAGTGCATTGATGTATGATTTGGCAGTCATGCATCTATTTTCCATTGGCATGGGTGCCGTGAAGTTAGCCACCTCTGTCTTTAGGAGTCCAAAGTCAGTTATGGAGAAGTTTTTCATGGTGGATACCTTTGCGGGGGTGTGGGTGAGATGTGGATTTCCATGGTGATTAGTTTCTGGTCGGATCTAACCAGGGAGGCATTGACTATTTGTGTAGAGCAATGGTTGCCCATGTTAGTAATAACCAGGTCCAGGATGTTACTTCCTCTAGTGGGGGTAAGAATGAGCTGGTCTAGGACTTTGGAACTGATGAATTCCATGAAGCATTGGGCCAGTGCATTGGTGCATAAGTAGTTTTCCCACTTGATGGAGGGGTAGTTGAAGTCACCCAGTATGAGAGTGTTGGGTTGGAGCTTAATAGTTTCCAGGGTGCTTAGGAATGTGGAATGAGAGTCTTGGGACATGGTTGGGGACTTATAGCAGGCTACGACCTGAATCGCCGTCTTACCCAATGTTAGTTGTACCTGGTGTATCTCAAATGTGTTATCTGGGCTACTAGTCTGGAGGTGTGCATATCCTTTATGAATATGGAGACACCTCCACCTTTGAAGCTTCGGTCCATGTTCTGCAGTCGAAAGGTGTGGAATGACTTATAGCCTGGTAGTGCAGCGGTGCTTTCTGCTGCTTTATACCAGGTCTCAGGTCTCTATTACAGCACAAATGTCGATGTTCTCCATTTTGAGGAGTGCTTTGAGCAAGTGCATCTTGAGATTTAGACTTCTGGCATTAGCAGCATGACCCTTCGATTGCATTTATTTGTAGCTGTTATGGTGGTAATTTGGTCTTTTGAACATTGCCTAAAAAAGGCACTATAGGGGTGTCCAGAGCCTTAGCCAGTACCTGAAAACCAGGGGTGACAGATGCAGGCCATCTCTGGCAAAGCACTGAAGTCTGAAAATCATGTGACCCAAGCAGACAGATACTGGATCCCCTGAGAATGACACCAGAAACTTAGCAAATTGTTGAAGTCAATCATTTTCTGTTTGTACTGCAGTATCATTCTGGGTGATGGTAGGATGCTGCTCAGGGCTAGGGTCATACCTGCCTGGGCCACCTAATCTGAGAGTTCCACCATGTCTCTTTACATCTAGTCTGGGGAGGTGTGTCCTTCACACCCACATGGACAATGACAGAGTCATACTTGTACTTGTTGTAGAGTGACCTGAGTGTGTGTCTTATGTGTCAGATTCTGGTACCTGATAGTGAGCTGACTGTTACCTTTCCTTATTTAACCTAGTGAGTGTGACATCAGTATGTCTCACTATTGAGTCACCTGTGATTATTGTATTGTGATGTTGTTTTGCCTTTGGGGCTTAGGTTGAGGGGCACACTGTGTAGGTGAGTTATGTGTCTTGTGGTCTGTGCTGTGTTTTGGTGGTCGAGTGCAATTCTGCCTATGAGGTCTCTGCTGTTCGGGCAGATTTCTATTGAGAGCCTCTGCAAAGGTGGGTGTGTGGTTTGTGTTTTTATGTGAGGGCTGTGATGGTGGGTGTTCTGGAGGGCTATGTGTGGTGCAGGTGATGACCTTCTCCTTTTGACCAGCTATTCCGGTCTTGGCTGGAGAGTACATGGCTTCCAATTTGAAGATATAAGTGCATCTCTCACAAGTCTTGGGGGCTAAGAGGAGAGGGTTGTCTGTGTAGAAGAGCCAGTTGCTACACTGCCTCAGAATGCCCAAGTTCACCAGGTTAATAGGAGAAAGCACAGGAAACTGACCTTTAGACATGCCAGGAGGGATGGCCATCATTACTAAGTACTGGAGCTGTTTCCTTATAGGACGTCTACTGCTGATAGCATTTATGCATGCAACAATAATTGCTACAAAAAGTGTGATGTTGTGCTAGGTAAATAAGTTAATTAAAGTGCAAGAGAGAAGAGATATAGCAAGATCTAAGGGAAAAATTGAAGAGCAGACTTTCTGGGACCAGTTCCTTAAATGCAGTGCAAGCTAGCACACTTGAGTCTGTAGCAATAGTAAAGCAAAATAAATGCAGTTAAATATAAACACAGCTAAATGAAAAAAAAATACTTAAATTAAGTGCAGAAAGCAGTATAATCAGAAAAAATTAAAATGGTGGCACTTAAAGTCTCCTTCTCCTTTCTGTTGCTCTTGTAGTCTGCAGGACACCAAAACCGGATCCATGGGGCTTAAACAAGCGCAAATTCATGCAAAAGGCTAAATTACTTCATTGATTTACACAGCCATTTCTGTCAAAACAATATATCACATGCTATTTCTTTACACTTAATTAGTCCAAATAAGACTTATGTATTCTTTCTAAGATTTTCTTTTTATTGATATGGCACTTCATCTGCTTTGAAAAACAAAATGTAAACCAAGTAAGCCTACTGGGCAGGAACAATGGTCAGGGTCACATAGGAGAAATGCATTCTTCAAAATCAAACAAAATGTTTCTTTCTTATAGGAGACTTTCCTGGTCAGCCTTTCCTAATAATCTCTTTGAGCATTTTCATTGGAAATCTTCCCCAGCTGATTTCTGAAAAAACTTATTTTCAGACATAAGGGATAAGTATATTCCAGTTAGCTTCCAGTTTCTTTCCAAACAATTCTTCTTACTTCTACTACAGATATGAATAGCACATCATATCTGATATGTGGATCTGAGTTCCTAGTTTAAAATTCATTATGAAGTCATATTTTTGTAAAAGCAACAGCATTCACTGCAAACATGATAATTTCTTGTTTATCAACTTTCTAACTACACTCTGCATTGGCTTATGCTCACTTTTTCCTTGAACTTCTTTCATACTGATATACCAATGAAATGTTTTGTCACTTGTGGGGATTCAGCACTGAAGAACACATTGAAGAAGGGCAATAGCATGAAAGCTTTTTGATTTTTGTTTGCAAAATGAAAGTATTTCTTCTGTTCAATGTTTCCTATCACTGAAATTGTTTTTGGGATTCAGGCAAATGACAATTTGTCAAGAGCCAGCGTAATGAAGCAATAGATTGAAAGCTGCAGCAGGTGACCTACTACAAAGCTGACCCAGATTCGATTGTACCTGTGGTGAAAGTAAGGATGCACTGTAAATGGAGAAAAAGAATGACAATGGCAATCGAAATACAGACTTTCAATATGCATGTGAGGTGTTGTGCCATGTTATCTCACCATGTCATAATGTATATAAAAGGTATTGGCATGTGGAGGGGGAATTAAGTCATAGAGGAAGGCCTCCAGTACATAACTTTGCCATTAAATTGCCATCTCTTTTGACATGCTTTACAACAGGGTGAGATACTGTGCCTTCATTCCTTAAATGTCTACAGAAGAACTGCATTGTTGTTAACATTCTTTATCTTTACTTATCCTTATCTTTGGCAATTGTAGAACCTACATTAGCTATGTAGTAAGTCACAGGATGTGCTTTTTGTCTAATGCTCTTCACTGAACTGGTTGCAGATGACTTACCACATGGCTTTTTAAAGTGGCTGCACACTTTGCATCCACCTTTCACAATCATATAATATTATTTATAGCTCTTTCATGACTAAGCATAACTTTTCTCGACTATCAAGAAGCAGTCTTGAACCACAGATAACTGACTTTTCATGATGAACATTATGTACACAATTCCAATTTTTGAGTGTGGATCTTCTTTTAATGTGGCGTGCTGCGGTAACGTTGTCACCTCACAGTAAGACGCTGTCCGGTTCGATTCTCAGCTAGAGCGTCTTCTGCGTGGAGACATGCATGAATGGGCGTACCTTCGTTGAAGGTTGTGCATCAGGGCTGGCAACTCGGCACGTAAAAATCAACTGTCAATCATTAGCGGACCGGAGTTCCGCTGTGGCGACCCCTAACCGGGAAAAGCCGAAAGATGCAAAAACATAGTCAAATGAAAATATCCCCTTGTAAGCATGGCAACACCATCATCTTCTATAGTTTGAACTACACAATATTGCATCTTTATAGCTTTATTCCAGTCTTGTAGATCTGTGCATATCTGAATTGGATCTATATTATAAGATCGACAGTTGAAAACATCGAACAACATATGATCAACACCATATGGTGATGTCTTCAAACGTCAACCTTATAAAAAGATGAAATAAAAAAAAGAAAAAAGTACCCTAATGTTTACACGCTCGAGATTCTGAGCATTCGATATTCTCATGCCAACAATGTCAGATTTGACATTGTCAGCTTTTGAGAATATAATATAGACCCTCTGAATCATATTAGGCTTCACCACAGTAAACAAATTATTGCCCAACTGAGTATGCCTAATCTGTTTCTTAAGCATGCCCATGATCTCCATTCTGTGCAGCTTTCTTTCTAATTTATTCAGTGATACTGGAACTTACCCTGGGTCCTAAATAACTTGCAAAATGGTAGGACCTGTCTAATGGTGATAAACTACTGTAAGCAACCAAGACCAGTAAACAAGACTTCATAGCTACAAAGTTAAACATTACACTCTAGATGCACATCATTAAACATTTTACTATATCAAGGTTCTGGCAACTCAGACACACTAATGTAGATGGTGCATCTATCCCAAATTAAATGAAATGGAAATTAAATGTGTATCTCTTGATCTTGTGTTCACAAATAAGCAATCCATTACCCATTGGTGGCACCCAATGATGAGAATAAATAAGCATTCTGCATATGGTAGTTTTTAATTTTTTTCTCTTTCAAACCAAGTGCTAAAAGTTTCTGAACAAACATCATGTTATAATTTACCCCTGCATTATGCTTTAACAATACAAATTGTTTATTTATTTTGAGATTTCCTTCCTGTTTTTTTTGACTGGGCTTTTTCTTGAAATTATTTGTGTTAGATTTTTGTATAGTATTTATTTTTATAGCATTTACTGTGACCACAAGAGGTTCACAAGAAACTGTGTCTACAAATAATAGGATTTCACATATGTATATTAGTTCCACATTATTTTTTCATATTTTGCAGACTTGGCAAGCATGATTTCTTTTGCCACAAGTTTTACCTAGCTGATTCAGTGCAGGGCTTTTTTTATTTTTGTCAATACAATGCCACTTTTTGAAGTACTTATCTAGTATACATTTTTTCTGTGCTTTTTGTGGTCCTCATAAATATAACAGATAGTTTCAACTCAAATTATTAATTTTCCAATAATTTGCTTTCTTATTCAACTTTATACGTCTGATTCTTTATTCTGTTGGTTTCATTGAAGCAAAGTAGTTTCAATTACTTTACATACAGCTACTGCTTCTTGTAAAAAATTGTCTTTTGTCTGATAATTTTTAGTTCATAAATAATTCTATCTTTTATTAATAAAATAACTTATCTCATCAAATTCACAGTCTATGGATCAATTCTTTATTTCAGGATCAAAGATTCATTGAAGATAACATACCCATGTAGAGCAAATGGTGGCTATACCAAACATTTTTTGTTTATAATCACTGCAGTAATTTCTGTCTCTCTCTTTCCCTCTATCATTTCTTAGAAATGCTAATAAATTATTCAGTTAAATGCTTCCTTCCTTGTGACATGTACAAACATGGAACACCATAATTTCTCAGGCTTTTTATGCAATCATCTCATAGCCTGACACAAAATTAATTTCTAGATTTACAGTTCACATTTTTATAGTCAGGTTTCCCTACAAGAAGAGATTTCCTTCCAGCTGAATTATTTCCTCAAATGAGGAATGAAACACCCCACTTCAATACAGCACAGCATTTTAGCACAGAATAGTAGAAATAGAAGAGATGGGTACAATGTGGTGTGTTAACACCTCTACAGGTATATACAGAAAGCACAATAGAGCACAGGAAATTAGACCGCATGACTTATGTACTCCAAAGACATCTTAAATAAACAGTAGTATCTGTAACAAGTGACACAATTTCTGACTGTATATTATATACTAGAGGCACATGGAAGTCAGTGTGGGAGAAAACATATTGTATAAAACAAGATTCCTGCCCATTTTCTGATCAGGAAGAAGCGTAAGGGTTTCATTGACTAGTGACCATAGAATACAAACATATTGAAATTTATGCAGTGGCAAACTTTGCTATAAAACTGTAAAATCTCTTACTTTTTATCATGGAAAAATAAATATATTTTTCATACCTATCACAACAAAGGATATGTTTCCTGATTATATATCACATGTCACATATTAATGAAACATTACTGGATGTTCAGTTAAAACAAGAATGATCTTTTCTTTTCAGGGAGGAAAATAAAAATTAAATTTTCCCATTGAAATGGTCGCTCAGGTTAAGTGATAATAAAATGTGTAAGATGGAACTTAAGAAGTTACAGGGAACATAATTATTCTGTAAAGCACAAGCCTGCTCTACTTTCTTTCTTTCTTTTATTTTACTTTGAATTATAAAAAAGGATGGCTTTGCATGACAAGAACATAATAACAAATGGTTAAAACAAAGTGAACAACTGCAAATGCACCAGAAGAGTATTTCCAGATGATATTTGTAGACAGTCACTCTTGTGAAGTTGTGGTTTGTGAGACAGTAGTTGAA
>NC_056745.1:995081375-995138875 GCF_019279795.1 Protopterus annectens | reverse complement strand
TTGTCTGTCAACCTGTCCATCACCATTGCAAATAAGAAAGGCATGGAGATTGTTAGTAAAGACAGTATATAGCAGGAGCCAAGGATAGAACCTTGGGGAACTCCTAAGGTGATGGGTAGTAGGGAAGAGTTTGTTGCCAATTAACTGCTTGCTGACAATCTGCTAGATAGTCTTTAAACCAGGACATTGAGTTTGGTTAAGTACATTTAAGAGCTTGCTGTGAGAGACCATATCAAAAGCTTTAGAGAGGTCAAGAAAAACAGCAGATACAAATTTGCCATTATTTCTGTGGAGGTTGACTGTATCAGTGAATGTCAAAATGGCAGAGGTGATGATGTTGAAGGGTTGGAACTCATGTCGGGTATTGGATAGCAATTTGTTAGTAAGTAGGAATCCGTAATTTGTATGTGAATGCATCTTTCCAGTATCTTGGATATGGTTGACAGTATAGCAATTGGCCGATAATTGGATAATTCTCTTGACTTGCAGCCTTTGTGTAAAGGGATAGTATATGAAATTTTCCAAATTGATGGAACTAGTTGTTCAGTAATCGAATGGTTAATGAAGATAGATATAGTGATGGAGATGGCATCAGCTGCAATTCTGAGATATTCTGCAGGAAGTTTATCCACAGCTGGGGAGATGGGTTTCAGTTTTTTTTAATAGTGTCTTTACTTTGTTGGTAGATACAGGTTACAAGCAGAAGGAGTTCCTATTTTTTCAGAAGTAGGATTTATAGGAGTGGTAGTAGAGGCAAACTTGTTGGAGAGTGTTAGAATTGTTTTGGTGAAGTATTTGTTAAATTGAGTGGCTATACTGTCTAGGTTGTTAGTGGAAGATGGGTTGGGTTTACAAGCATTGCCTGTTAGGAGAATGTTATTAACAGCTCTCCAGAATTTTTGTGGATTGTTATGGTGTTTGTTTTGGATATAGTAAAGTAATCATTTTTTGTCCTGTTTGTTTAGAAAATGTACCTTGTTTCTGAGTTTGTGATATGCTTGTTTGTCTGTTTGAGATTTAGTAGTGTGCCATTTACTCCAAGCTTTATCTCTATTTTTTTAGGAGTACTCTAGTTTATTTTAGCCATGGATAAATTTTGGATTTTATTCTAATAGTTTTTGGGGGGCAAATTTATTTGGTATATTCAAGAAGGTAGAATAAAAGTATTTTACAGCATCTTCTAGGGGAAGATGTTTAAGTGGAATCCGATTGCAAAGTTTTAGAGTGTCTATGAATTCTTAGTAGTTAAAGTTAGTTTTGTTTCCAATAGGATGGTAAGTGGTAAGCACAGAAGGGTTTATTCTGTGTCTAATTAAGAAGGTGGGAAGGTGATCACTAAGGGAACCTGGGAGGGGGCCAGAATGAAATGAAAGCCCATGCTTATTTGTTAATATCCAGTCTAAGGATTTATCTTACCTGGTAGGGACTTGAATAGTTTGGGTGAAGTCATGGAGGTTAATGTGGTTGGTAGGATTATCAGAAATACAGGTTATTCAGTCAGTGTTGAAGTCACCCAAGATTATTGACTCTTGGGGCAGTGCTTTGGAGGATCAATCCAAAATATTTTCTAGTGTAGAGGTGTTCTGACCTGGAGGGATATAAGATCCTGAAATATTTATATGCTTTTTAGCATTAAGTTTAGTTGGACAAAAATGATTTTTGCATTATCAAAATGTGGGGCATTAAGTTCTATGGCTTCAAGAATGGGGTTATTTTTAAACAGAACAGTTATTCCTCCACCCCTTTTGGCCATTTGGTCTTGTCTTAGAATATTATATCCTGGGTGTA
The DNA here is from genome assembly GCF_019279795.1 of Protopterus annectens. NCBI lineage: Eukaryota > Metazoa > Chordata > Ceratodontiformes > Protopteridae > Protopterus > Protopterus annectens. The sequence goes on along the minus strand of NC_056745.1, from coordinate 995,137,087 downwards.
GAATTTTGTTGTTGGATATATCAGGTTTTAGCCAAGTTTCTGTGATTAGAGCAATATCTGGAGAATACATGGAAAGAGCTGCATGTAGTTCATGGATTTTGTTTGCAATATTTCTGATGTTAATGTTTAATATTAAGAGGTCTGATGATTTCATATGCAAATTTGGTATGTGGTAGGTTTTTTTGCAGGGTTGGAAGGGTATACTATCTAGAATACTGTTGGGGCCTTGGTTACGGTGAATATAACCACTGAGAATAAGTTAAGATACAATGTCTAATATCGTTGTAAACATTTTGACTGTGTATTTGTTGTATTTTAGGGAGATGTGGGGGTGTTTTGGTATGGAATTCTATAAATTTCAGTTGTTGAGTTGGTGAAATGTTATAGATATGGGGTGATATAACAATTATTTTATGCCAAATTCTGTGCAGGTAGTCACATAAAGTGGGATGGGAGTGGTTTGAATTATTTAGAAGGGTTTTGTAAGATGTTAAGTGTATGGTTAATGATAAGGTCAGTAATGTAAGGTTGTATAATGCTATCATTTTGAGGCAGTGATTCATTAGTAGAATAGCTTGATGAAATAGTAAAATTGGTGTTAAAGTTAGTATCAAGTAAGCTCCCCTTAGACTATTAAATTAGAACTTGAACATAATTGATTTGATAACCTACTTTATCATAGGTGGGGTACACTAAGTAAAATAAGTAGAGCAGTAATTTGGTTGTGTAGAACTTGTTTGATTGTATAATGACATTTTGTGGGAATGGTTAGTTTCAAATAAATGTAGGATAATGGAGATGGGTGGGAAATTGGGGTAGGGTAGGGGAATGGAGCAGGAATATCTTTGATGTAGTGTGAGAATATTAAAAAAAACAAAGACCAGCTTTAGTAAAGGTACATTTGTTTTTCAAAATTCTAAGTCTGTAATAATTTCTTCATACAGCACTACAGACTGATTTATTTTAAGCCTTGATGCAAGTCAAGCAAAATAAATTAGAGAGCTCCTATTAGTGTTGTTTTTTCCACTTAAGTAGCCCTTTTTGAGCTAGTAGCACAGTATCTCATTTTGGATATATCGGGTTAAGGTTTAGATACCTGAACTGAAATATAGTTAAGAAGCATTTATTTTATGGTATTTAGTATCTTTTTAAAGTACTAAATACCATAAAATAAATGCTTCTTAACTATATTTCACTTCAGGTATCTAAACCTTAACCCGATATATCCAAGATGAGATACTGTGCTATGATGTTTGCAGACGACATTGTGATATGTAGTGAGAGTAGGGACCAGGTTGAGGAGACCCTGGAGAGGTGGAGATATGCTTTAGAGAGGAGAGGAAAGAAGGTCAGCAGGGCTAAAACAGAATATATGTGTGTAAATGAGAGGGAGAGTAGAGGAATGGTGAGGATGCAGGGAGTAGAGTTGGTAAAGGTGGATGAGTTTAAGTACTTGGGATCAACAGTTCAGAGTAATGGTGAGTGTGGAAGAGAGGTGAAGAAGAGAGTACAGGCAGGATGTAGTGGGTGGAGAAGAGTGTCAGGAGTGATTTGTGACAGACGGGTACCAATAAGAGTGAAAGGGAAGGTCTACAAGAGGGTAGTGAGACCAGCTATGTTATATGGGTTGGAAACAGTAGCATTGTCAAAAAGGCAGGAGTCAGAGCTGGATGTGGCAGAGTTAAAGATGTTAAGATTTGCACTGGGTGTGACAAGGGCAGACAGGATTAGGAATAAGTATATTAGAGGATCAACCCAGGTTGGACAGTTTGGAGACAAAGCCAGAGAGGCGAGATTGCGTTGGTTTGGACACGTGCTGAGGAGGGATGCTGGGTATATTGGGAAAAGGAAGCTGCCAGGTAAGAGGAAAAAAGGAAGGCTGAAGATAAGGTTTATGGATGTGGTTAGAGAGGACATGCAGGTGGCTGGTGTGACAGAACAAGATGCAGAGGACAGGAAGAAATGGAAACAGGTGATCCTCTGTGGTGACCCCTGACCAAGAAAAGCCAAAAGAAGAAGAAGAGAGAGTGAAGGAATACTCCAACGGTGATTAGTAGGACCTCTACTGTTATGGTAAGTGCTTACTCAGCTGTACTATGTCCTGACTGAAATCACTATTGTAATATTCCTATCACATGGGTGATTCCTAGAGTTTAAGGGAAAGTATGGGTGGATGGTTAAAAGGCAATAAAACTGTTCAAGAGGCCAGATAGAACTGACCAACAATGGCAGCCATGGACCTGGAGAAGACATCAGTCCTGTAGTGTTTAGTGAAAATATGTACAGATGACCAGGTGTCAGCTTTCAGTGTGGAACTGGCATCCACTTCTTTGTACAAAGCTCCAGAGGTTGCCACTACTCTGGTAGAATTAGCTCGAGGGTGTAAGGGAAAGGACTTGCCATGTAGACAGTAACAAAATGAAATGGTCTTAGAGATCCAGCTTGCAATGGTTTGCTTTGATCTATGTTGACCCAGTTTACAGTCCATGTAAGAAACAAATGTTGATCAGATGATTAAATGGATTTTCTTTTGTCCACAAAGAATCTTAGCTATATGTGAATGTCATGTGAATGCTTTACCCTTTCCTCTCAATTCTGTTTGTTAAAAAAGATGACAGATAGGTTTATTGCCTGAGTATGAGACAGCTTGTTCACTCCTTTAGGTGTAAATGAAGGATTAGCCCTGAGGGTAACCCTGTCATTGTGAAAAAAAAAGAAAGGGAGAAATGACAAAGAGTACCTGAAGTTCTGAAACTCACCAAGTTGAAGTGAAAGCCAAAAGTAGAATAGTTTTAAAGGTGCAAATTTTGAAGTTTATTGATGTTGCCAGTTCAAAAGGAGGTAAGCTAAGCTTCCCCCACACAAAGCTGAGGTTCCAAGTATAGGTAATGGACTTTTCTAGGTAGTGTAAGATGCAGGACCTCTCCATTCCTTTGCCACCAATAGGAGGATCACTTCAATTTGGTTATGTAAGATTTTCAGGAGATGATTCATCTGTTTTTTTGGAGAACCTTAATAATATCCACTGTCATCCAAAGAGTTAGGTTTAGGGATGAGATATTGTGGTGAAGCAGTAACCATTTATGTTGTGTGATGAGATCCACTTGGTGTGACAGCTTGTAGTACTTGCCCCTGGCTAGAATAAATGAAAGAGGGAACTGACTCTGTACTAGCCAGAAGAAAATCATTAAGAAGAGTTTTGTCTTTTATTTTGGGAGTCTTTAGAAGAACTATTAGAATGAGAGGTAGTGAAGGCAAGGTATAACAGCCTGCATTTAAATTGGAATATGTGTGCTGAGAGACAGCCTTACAAGACTATCTGCAAATATATAGAGCTGAGTATATTTTTCTGTATTATTCTGTATTATAGAGCTAAATTGTTGCTTAGATATCTGTTGTCTTACTGTTCTGCAAATATACAGAGATCGGTATATATTTTTTTGGTTTTATAATTTGCACTGTGATTCCTCACATCTCTCTGTTGAAACTGTCTTTCCCACTCCCCCTCCCTGTTCTTGGTTGTAGTTTAAATTTGGTGGCTTTTGCAGTGCCCGCCCCATTGTAGATTTGATCTAGAACACTCCCCCAGTCCCATCTCTTTACCGCATTCTACCTAATAAACCCTTTCTGCACTTGCTTTTAGTCCTTTTAAATTTAATTACATTTTTTCAAACTGTGTGTGGACTAATATTGCTACATACTCAAGTGTGCCATCTTGCACTGCATGTGAATTATTTTTACTACTGTTTTTGCTACTTTTCTGAAAAAAAAAATTGTAAGCCTACCTTTCCTGTAATTAGTGTTCCAGATACAGATTTGCTGTATCCAGGACTGTTTGTAAGCTTCTGAGTCCCCCAAGCCTTTCTGTGTTGGAGGGAAGCCTTCTAGCTTATCAGTGGGAGTGGTAAGCATTAGGTAACCTGTCTACCACATAAGGAGTGGTTCTGGCCCAGAATTTGTAGTTACTGGCCGTTTGGGCGGTCTTCCATCTCTCTCAACTTTCTGATTTGAAGGCCTGCATTTGCACTTGTTTCTGTCCTGTCACTCCTGGGCCCATATCATTTGCTCACTCAAAAAAAAAAAAAATGTTATCTGCTTTTACTGTATTTGTGTTTCTTCCTACTTTATTTTGCTTTTGTGTCATCTTAAAAGTACTCAATTGTATTTATTACTGCTTGGTGTAACTCATTCTAAGCCTTTTAGTTTAAGCACTTGGGCTTCAGACCAGTTGTTTTACATTAAGAAGGTTTGTGGTCTGCACTGTAGTGGCAGAACAGGTAGCTTACATCCTACTAAGTTGGGAACTGCTGATTGAGGGCTCAGTGTCTGTTATTCTAAAAGTGTATTAATTCTGGTTTAAGCACTTGGGATTCAGGCCAGTTATTTTACATTAAGAGGGTTTGTGGTCTGCACTCTTGTGGGAGGAGAGGCTGGACTCTGCCCTTCTGAGCTGGGAATTTCTGGTTAAAGGCTTATAGTGCCTGCATACTTGAACTGCTTCTTACTGAAATTGGTACACCTTGTTTTCTGTAGCATAGACTAGATCCAGGCCTGCTGAATCTAGCTTTGTTTGTATAACTTGAGCACTAATCCAGGCATTCTTTAAAGTATTCACTTGTATTTATTACTGCTTGGTAGTAACTTGATTAAAGTGTAGCTATCATTCTAAGTCTTTTGGATTAAGCACTTGGGCTTCAGGCCAGTTCTTTTACATTAGGAAGGTTTGTGGCCTGCACTGTGGTGGCAGGACAGGTAGCTTACATCCTTCTAAGTTGGGAACTGCTGATTGAGGGCTCAGTGTCTGTTATTCTAAAAGTGTATTAGTTCTGGTTTAAGCATTTGGGCTTCAGGCCAGTTATTTTACATTAAGAAGGTTTGTGGTCTGCACTCTTGTGGGAGGAGAGGCTTGACTCTGCCCTTCTAAGCTGGGAATTTCTGGTTAAAGGCTTATAGTGCCTGCATATTTGAACTGTTTCTTACTGAAATTGGTACAACTTGTTTGCTGTAGCATAGACTAGATCCAGGCCTGCTGAATCTAGCTTTGTTTGTATGCTTGTTGTTTGTTTGCTTGTTATTTCCCTGAAACGATAATTCCACCTAAAACGCGGCTTTTCAGTGCTTCTGTGGATCCCTAGTGATATCTACATTGCTTACTGTACTTATTTCCTTGTTTCACTTCAAAGGAAGTTACTGTTTGTCATTTTTGCATTTTAGTTACCTGTAACACATTGCATTTAAGTTACCTGGCACTTGCTCACTAAAGCAATTATATAAGTCAGCACTAAAAAATTAAAAGCACTACACCCTCACAACTCCCCTTGAGTACCTTGTTCCCCATTGGCCCTTTTTTTCAATTATAAAGGAATTCCCAATACTATTCTAGCATGTCCAAAGGTTAGTTGTCAATCTCCTCTCTGGTCCAGCTGGTGAATCTAGGAATCTTGAGCCAATGTTACAACTGCCTCATGTACACAGTCAACCCTCTCCTCCTCCCAACAAATTCCAACACATGTGAGAGATGCAACCATATAGCCAAACTGGAGGCTAAGCTCTCTCAACTCAGCACTGGTGTAACCAGTCAGGAGGAGAAGGAAACCACACTCACTACAATTCCAGTCTCACATAGATCTACCACAACAGCAAACCAAACACATAAACACACAAAAACATACTTGGAGGCTCTAAATAAAAATCTGCCTAAGCAGCAGAGACCTCCAAAGCAGACACCCAAGCAACCGCTACCCCAAAACAAAACACTTGCAACACATAGCTCACAAAGCCAGTGTGCTGAACAGTCACAGCTCTTAAGGCTAAACAACACACCTGATACACTTGTAATAGGTGACTCTATCGTCAGGCACGCTTACGTCCCGCTCACCAGGCTGAACAAGGGGAAGGTAACGGTGAGCTGCCTGTTGGGTGCTAGGATCCACCACATAACACAAACACTCAGGTCACTCCAAGGCAAGTACAAATATGACTCAGTCATTGTCCATGCTGGTGTGAATGACCTGAGACGTACCTCCCTGGACTACATGAAAAGAGACATAGAGGAGCTCTCTGAGCATGTAGCCCAGGCCGGTATGACACTGACCTTGAGTAGCATCTTACCCTCACCAAGAATGATGCCACAATATGAAGACAAGATGATCAATTTCAACAATTGGCTTAAGTATTGGTGTCATTCAAAGGGGATCCAATGCCTGTCAGCCTGGGATGACATGCTCGACAAGCCACGATGCTTCGCTAGGGACGGCTTGCACCTGTCACCCGTGGGCTTTTGGATATCGGCAAAGGCTCTTGCTACCCCCATAGTGCCTTTTTTAGGCAAGGCTCAAAAGACAAACCCACCTCCATAGGTATCACAAGGGATAAGAAACTAAGAGTAATGCTACTCAACACCAGATGTCTAAACCTCAAGTTGCATGCACTCGAAACTCTCCTTAGCATGGAGAACATCAATATCTGTGCAGTAACAGAAACATGGTTCAAGGCTCCCGAGAGCACCCCAGCACTACCAGGTTATACCTCATACCATGCTTTTCGGCCCCAAATCTTGGACCGAACCACAAAAGGAGGGGGAGTATCAATATTCGTCAAAGATACCCACACCTCCAGGTTGGTGGCACAGCACGAAGCATCAGAGACTATCCATGTGCAACTAACAGTGGGTAAAACTGCCTTCCAGTTTATAGCCTGCTACAGACCACCCTCCCAAACCCAGGAATCCAACTTTGCCTTCCTGAGAACACTGGAAAATATGAAGGTCTCTCCAAACACCATTATATTGGGCAACTTCAACTACCCAAACATAGACTGGGAGCATTACTCTAGCTCCAACACCCTAGCCCAAAGGTTCCTAGAATTTATAAACTCAAATGCTATGGAACAACTTGTTACCACTCCCACAAGAGGGGAAAACATACTGAACCTGATCATCACCAACATGGGGACTCTATGCTCCAGACCAGAAGTGTATCCCTCACTGGTAAGATCAGACCAGAAACCAATCTCACTGGATATTCACATCCCGACACCACCCCCTGCCCAGAAAACCACAGTGAAAAACTTCTTTAAAGCAAATTACACACTCCTCAAAACTGAGGTGGAATCCTTCAAAGCCCCCGGGCCTGTGGAAAATACGGCCCAGACCGCAGAATCCTTTATAAATGCATTCTATGAACACCTTCAGGAATGCATGGATCATGCAATCCCAAATAAAACCAAGACCCAATCCTCCAAAGGCAGACGTCCTGTCTGGTGGACCCCAGCCATATACAAACTATACAATAGAAGGAGGAAGCTACTACATGATAGAGCAAAATCCCAAAAAGGGAAGGCATCTCTGATCAGTATTAGCAAAAAACTATGGGCACTCATAAAATCGTCTAAGGCCAGCTTTGAGAGAAAAATTGCACAGGACACTAAGGATAATCACAAGGCTTTCTTTAGTTATGCTAGGAACCTGGGTGGGAATTCCCAGATATGCTCATAATTAGTCCAAAATGACAAAAAATACACCGAACCCACAGACATTGCCAACATCCTAGCTGACAGGTTCAGTGCAAACTCCCCCCCTTCCCCATCAAAAGGGCAAATATCTATCCCAGCAGAGTGCTGCCCCCTGACATCTCAGATGCTCAGGTAAGAGCCGCCCTCTCCAAAGCAAAAACACAGCATCAATGGGACCAAACGGTGTCCCAGGCTGTATCCTACATGAACTCCAAGAAGAGCTAAACCCAAACATAAAACTACTGTTCAATCTCAGCCTTGCTACAGGATATGTACCCAAAGAGTGGCGTACAACAACAGTGGTCCCTCTCCACAAAGGTGGTGCCTCAATGGATCCTGGAAACTATCGCCCCATAAGCCTGCTAGCTTGATCTGCAAAGCTCTGGAAAGGATCTTCATGGACCTCATAAATAAAGATATTGGGGACCTACAGACACTGGATCCTACCCAGTTTGGCTTTGTTAAGGGCAGATCCTGCCTCTTAAACCTAGTTGATTTCTTTGAAACAGTCACCAAGGCCATTGACGAGGGGAAGGTGGTCCACACAGCCTACCTGGACCTCGCAAAAGCCTTCGATACAGTACCCCACTCGGGCATTATAGATAAGCTCACCAGCTTAAATATAAATCCCTCTGTCACTAGATGGGCTGCAAACTGGCTCAAGGACAGAACCCACATAGTTAGAATTGCTGGTCCCACAAGGCTCAGTCCTGGGACCTCTCTTGTTTGGTATATATTTCTCGGAGGTACAGGCCAAAACGGAAGGACTGTGGCTTACGAAGTTTGCAGATGACTGCAAACTGGGTGCCATAATCGACTCTCCAGCTGACAAAAGCATCCTCCAAAAGTGCCTCATAGAAACAGACAACTGGTGCCAGAGCCATGGCCTCAAGCTAAACACCAAAAAGTGTATAGTCATCCCCTTTGGCAAAAACAAAGTGCCCACAAATTACCACATAGGTGGTAATCCATTAAGTACAGAAGAAGTAATTAGGGACCTGGGGACCCAAGTTGATAGCAGTCTCTCATTTGACAACCACGTGGCCAAAGTGGTTAGAAAAACATTTTATATAGCCCACCTAATCATGAAGGGATTCACATCTAGATCAGGGGAGGTCATCGTGCCTCTTTACTCATCCCTCATCAGGCCCATAATTGAGTACAATGCCCCTTTTGGTATGTACCTTACCAGACACCTGCAGCAACTGGAAAGGCCCCAAAAGTACCTCACCAAGAGAATCAAAGGGCTCAAACAGATGCCATATGCTGACCGGTTAAAGAAACTCCAGCTCTACTCAGTGGCATACCGCCTGCTCAGAGGCAATCTGTGCCTGATGTATAAAGCCATGTCCAACCCGGAATTAATGGACATGCTGCACCTCAGAAAATCCAAATCCCATCGAGCTACGCGCTCGAGAGGCTTGAACCTCAGCACTGAAATAAATAGGACATGCTGGTGGGACAGATTCATAATCCAGAGGTTCCCTTCACTCTGGAATAAAATCCCAGTCCCTCACTGACTCTCTTCAAGAGGAATCTTGATGAGTGGATGGGAGATCGTAGGTTTACCCTGGGTATCACTTCTTTGTCACTGTTAGACAGAGGCACAGTATACTAACCTCGAAAAAGGGCATAGCAAAATTAATTTAAAATGGGTGGCGAAAGCCAAACACACTCTGGCTAGGCTTATAAATGCCCTAGGGCAGATAGCCTAGTATGAACCTATGAACCTATAAGGGAACTGCCCTATCCACTGAAAAGTGAAAGCATCTGTCCTCCAAGCTAAGGGTCAAGGGTCCCTAATACAAATTAGTGGAACCTGCAGCTCTATCTGAGGTGTCCCCCAACAGTGAATGATGTCCTGGAAAACCTATCAGTTTAGGGTCCATTTGTGAGGGACCTCCAAGGACCTGCTTAAAGTGCCTGCCAACACATTGTCCTGTGATAGGATGTATGTGGCTGTGAGCAACATGTTTTTATAGGTGGCAATGTCCTAGACTTTCTGTGCTAATCTGCATAATCTGTACAATCTTGTCCCCCTTTGTATGCTTATGTACCACATTACTGTTGGGTTGTCATTGAACCCTGGTAGGGTACCTGGTTTCAAGAGATGTGAAAAACCCAGAAGAGCTTGGATGAAGGCCTTCATTTATTTCTTGTTTATATGTTCCTTTATTAGCCTTGGCTGCTATCTGCTCCGTACTAAATGGCTGCCTCTCCTGGTCCCCATGCCTTATATGAAGCATCTGTGTGTATTTCCTAAACCGGGGGCTGGGTAAGTGAAGGGAAGCACTGGGTTGAGTTTCATCTGATCCTTTCCCACAGAAGTTCCTGTCAGAGACAGGCTAAAAGAGGAATTGCTGTGTCCAGAGGGTGAGAGTGGTGAGACCAGACTGCCATTGGGTACCACTGTACTTTCTTATTATACAGTCTAACTAGGGGGAGCATTGGGATAGTACCTGCTATGAACTCCAGAGCCCTTAGGGTCTCTCTGGCTGAGCTTGTGAGGCTCTGCACCATCTCTTGACGTAAGTAAGCCTGCATTCCTTTTGTGTCTAGCCTACAGCCAAGAAAAAGTAGGTCCTAAGATGGCTGCAGAGAGGATTTCTTTGTTGATTATTGTGAAACCCAACTGAGACAGGAGGAGGAGGGTGAACTGGAGATGCTGTAGAATAATTTGTGGAGAAGTAGCTTCTATTAACAGGTCTTTATTCTCTGGGTTTGGCAGAAGGCAATCAGTGGTGCCAGACACTTTGTGAAAACTCTTCGGGTATGGAAATCCCAGAAGGCAAATTAGCATACTGATAGTGAAATGATTCAGTATAAAACCTGAGGAATCTTCTGCAAGGGGTCTTAACTGTTATATGAGGCTAAGCATCTTTAGATCTTGGAATACTAAAAAAGCCTGGGGTAGAATGAAAGGTACCAGAATGTGCAGTGAAACCATTTTGAAAGTTGGCATTTTAAGAAGGTATTTTGTAAGGACAGATCCAGTATGGATCTCCACTGCCCTTCTTTCCTTGGCACTAGGAAAAGTCTCGATTAAAATTTATTTCCCACAAATTCTTCTGGCACTAGGTCTATTGTGTCTTGTGCCCATAGTTCCTGTAAAATGGTTGGGATTAGTGAAATCTGATTGTGTGGAGGTATGGATATGCTATTTAGAGGGCGAATATATATTCAAGACATAGCATAACCATTTTTATGATAGATGATACCCATTTTCTCCAGTAATCTTTTCCCAGGTGGAGAAAGATTGGGTTAACCTTTTTTAGTGGGGCATGCTAGGGCCAGTGACCAGGAGGAAAGAAGTTTGCAGATAGTCTCAGAGATTTGTCTTGAAAGGAAGGCCTCACAGATGAGATATCTCTCAGTGGTTTATCTGTGAATTTCTTTCTGAAATCCTTCCTGTGTTTCTGGCAGGCTCTATGGTCCATTCTGTTAAAAGATATAGGGTTGCTTGGGTAATTCCTCTGGTTTCAAGGTGCAAAGGTTAACAGATGGTTTCTGCAGTCCTTCATGGTTTTACCCTACTCTTGAAGGGTTCTGAAAAGGCTGGCAGCTTGGGGGCCAAACAAGAGGTTCTTTTCTAAAGGGGAATACACTATTTTTGCTATCAAGTCCTCAGGAATGGGCTGGCTAAGTAACTGTATATACCTGTGAATTACATAGCCTGTAGCAGCTGATCTGGATGAGGGCTCTACAGCAACAGAAATACATTTAATGCTGTGGCCTGGCCATTTGTGTAGCCTGATTAAGTAAGGATAACATTTGATGTTTAATGTTCTATGTAGCCCATCTAATTACTAAAGGGTTCGCATCTAGAAATGAAAATGTTATAGTGCCCCTTTACTCGTCACTCATCAGACCCATCATAGAATACAATGCCCCATTTGGGATGTACCTCACAAGACACTTCCAACAGCTGGAAAGACCACAAAAGTACCTCACCAAGAGGATTACTGGTCTCAAACATATATCCTATGTAGCCCGACTGGAAAAACTCCAGCTGTACTCAGTGGCATATCACTTACTCAGAGGTGATCTCTGCCCAACTTATAAAGCCATGTCCAACTCAGAATTGATGGACATGCTCCACCTAAAGAAATCCAAGTCACTGTGAGCAACTCGCTCTAGTGAGCTAAACCTCACCACAACAATAAATAGAACATGCTGGAGGGATATATTCCTGTCACAGAGACTCCCCATGCTTTGGAACAAAATTTCTAACTACATTAGGCAGAGCACCTCACTAACACTCTTCAAGAGAAACCTTGACGATTGGATGGGTAACAGAAAATACACCCCTGGGATCACTTCATTGGCTCTTCTTGACAGAGGCTCAGTTAATTAATCAATGGGGCAGCGAAAGCTGACACACTCTGACTAGGCTTATAAATGCCCTCGGGCAGATAGCCTAGTACCTACCTATGAACCTAAATTCAGTATCCTGCAAATCCATCCAATACTACCTTATTTAAAGATTTGAGAATGGATATCATGTTCTTGGTCATCTAGGTTTGAGAATTAATAGCCCTGAATGCCAAAGTAGAGGAGGTAGAAATGTTTTTACCTCACTTATCCATAGTCCTGATATTTTTGTTTAAAGTTAGGGCATTCGTATTGGGAAGGAGTTTGAAAGCCTTATCAGACAAGAGAGAAACCGTAAAAGGATCCACCACAGGATTTGTAAACAAAAACTTAAGATCATCAAGGACTTTATAAAATATGAATGGTTAGGCTGGATTCATGAGCAACAGAAGTGGCTGGAAAAGCATTCAAAATAGCCTGAAGAAATAGAGGTACAGGGAATGGGCTGGGGTGCCCATCTCCAAAAGGTTTTAGTATCTTTTCTGTACCTCTGAGATCTGCCTAGACAAAAATTCAAAATGTTTCATCATATTTATGTTTGTATCTCCAAAAGAAGCTTCTACTGGAGAATCAGGTGAAATGGAGTCCTTATTTTCTGAAGGGATTTAGCCCGGGGAGTGCATTTGGGAAAAGTAGGCCAGTGAATCATTAGAATTAGAAGCTTCTTCACCTTCAGAGGAACATGAAACCACAGCAATCATTTGAGGGGTGGAGGAGAGGGCTGAGAGGAGAAAGAAAGAGGCTTCAGAGCCAAAATGGCCTTAAACAATCCTTGAGAGAAATCCATCCATTCCTTCTCCATAGAAGATGAAGGGGGACGTTGAGGGGAAGCAACATGTTTAGTTTTCTGATGCTTCTGTTTTGGTGTGATGTCATCCTTTACTAAATGCAGTTGCAGTGCAAAGACTTGTATGGCCAGTGTCTTTTTTGATTATATTTTTATATATTATATTTATTTACTGACATCTGATTTGATAACCAGGAAAAAGCAAATGGGTTGGAGCCCATTTTCAGTAGAGACCCAGGCAGAAAAGCTCCATCTATTTCTCCCTCTCTTTCTCTCTCAATATATATATATATACACACACACACACACATATATATATATATATATATATATATATATATATATATATATATATATATACAGAGAGAGAGAGAGAGACAAAGTAACCTAGCATTGAGGACAGGTAGTTTTCTAGCCTTAAGGATAGTGCTCAATTTCCTTAAGGAAGAGCAAACCATAAAAATGGGAAAAATAGGTGTACAGGAATTTTGTCATCATACAAATTACTAAAATAGACTGTTGTCATTACACATAATGTAAGATGCATGTCAAAGATCAATTTGCATTCTTATTAAAAAATAAGAAAACATGAATTAAACTGGTATTGCTTGAAAAATGGAAACTATGTACCACTGTTCCAATCACTGTCATTGAATGTTATCTGTTTAAGTGCATTTGGATTAATGCCTTTAATGTAATTTACTTGAATTTTTATATTGAAAATAGAAAAGTATATACTGATTGTTAACTATATTATAACTGACGAATCCCTAAAAAGGGGGAAAGTGTTCATCTCACTTTTACCTAATAAACCATTGCTTAAATAAGCAGTACCAGCTTGAATCCTGGTTTCTTATTTTCAATAAGAACGAAAAGTGATCATTGACATGGCTCTTACATTAGGAGTTATATTAACAGTCTGTTTTAGTAATTCGTATAACAATATCATTCATACATAGATATTTACTTATATGAAGGAGTAGTGACATACAGTTACAGTTTATACAATAGTAGGTATAGTATGACTTGTACATATAGGGTACTAGTAGATGCCAAGCCCATATCGCCATGTAGTACATTTAATAGTTGTCAGTGGTATGGCTCACATAAAGCCATCTTGCAGGTTGTGGTAGTATGGTCTCCTATATAACCACATACATCCTTCCTATATTCTAATTCATGGTTCTGTTATGATACTATTTTGCTTTGTGTGCATTCCAGAGCACAAGTCACCATGACAGGATGCAGCATGGATGGAGTTCCTACAGGAGGCCCTCAAGCTCTGTATTTACTGGGTGAAGAAACCAGCTTTACAATGGCTGCCATAACTGGAGGGCCTACTTAATGATCAGAACACCACAATCCAGAACCTTTGAGATGTCATGCAGGTGATGAGATGTGATATCTAGCATGTGCCTGACATCCTGGTGAAGCAGCAACTTCAGATGATAGCAGAGTTCTGTGCTCTTAGGCATCATCACAATGTGCAGGTGTCAATAATTGTTTATCATGCTGCACTTAGGGCATGGCACTCTCTGTACAAGGACCCTTATGTCCACAGCCAGGATGCACATCCTATCTTCCCTCCAAGGATGCCAGGTTCTGCCTAATACATGCCCCAGAAGGAAGCCCCCACATGCCACTGCAAATGACAATTGCTGTAAAACCATCAGAAAATGCCATCTGGTATGCCACCATACCACTGCTAATACAGGCAGACACTGGAAATGTGACTACATCAAAGACTGCAGGACAGGATAGACTGTGTTTTATATCTATCTCACTATCTATATCATGATACTATTACTACTGTAAATAGCTATCATTATTGTTGCCTTGTAAATAGATATTTTTGCTTTTTTTCTTTTCTCTTGGAGTTATAGTTTTAATAAATAATAATTTGTATCTGTGTTTATTTGTTGCAGTTATTTTACACTATGCATGTAACATTCCTTGGATAAGTGCAAACCACGTGTGTGTGTGTGTGTGTGTGTGTGTGTGTGTGTGTGTGTGTGTGTGTGTGTGTGTGTGTGTGTGTGTGTGTGTGTGCATTAGCCATGATTAGCACTGCACATGTATGACTTAGATACCCACATTCTATTGGGTAGCCACTTAGTACCTTTTAGTACCTCAGGTATTTACCTGTATACACATCCCCATCAGTAGCCTATGGCCACTGCTATATATAGAATCCATTGCATGTGTATGTGTATTGTTGCCCAGTAGGAATGCACTGCAGTGCTGAAATAATGTAGGTGCCCATACCGTTCTAATATGTTACTCATAAGTACTTTCAGGGTAGTTTTGCACACCTTGGCAAAGGTATGATTCACATTTTAATCAATATGCAATACCATGTTGTGTGTGTGGCCACACTGGACTCCACTGTATATTGTGTTTATGAATCCCATGACCCATTAAGAACATTGTCAGTGCATAAAACAAGCTCATCACAGAGATGGTATAAACAGTCAATCTGATTCAAACATTCAGTGCAAATTTCTTAAGCTGGTAGGATCAGAGTCTCTAACTGAATTAGACAATTGAAAATATCAAAGGGCTCATAGTGGCTTTTAGAACTGCAGGGCATGTTATTTTCCTATTAATAGAGTGTTATTTAAAACAGAATATGGTGCCATTTATTTCTGTCTTTTCTAATTTCACATAGAATATTTGCACAAATGATTAAAGCCCATTGCTGCAGTTAAAATACTTTCTTTCTAGCAAAGTATTTGACACATTGGCTACTTTAAACATTCAAAAATGTAATGAAGATTTGCCTTGGTGGCAATCCACTTTGAGTGGGTTTATTTATACTAATTAGTCAAGTAAATATACTAGTTCATTGACCCTTTTCAAGCCATGGATTGAAAATGTGACAAGTTAGAGACTAAGTAGAAGGCAATATAGTTATAACATAGTTACTAAATGTTAAGGCCCAAAGCAGTTGGGGTACATCAGTAGATAAAGTTATTTATCTCAGCTGACAGGTTGAAGCATATATACATCCATAGACAAAACTGATACATTTTTCATAACAGGCTAACAGAAATGTTGTATCACAGCTGACTTTACCGTGCGGCACATACAGTTATGGATACTGTGGATTTCAGTGTTGTATGACCAAGTTTAAAAATATAAATTGGAATGGATGCAACAGGTGATGCAATGGACAACACTACCAAAGACATGCAATTTTTATAAAGTGCGGCATGGCACTTAGTATGGCAGTACATCAGCAGATACAAACTGGGAACATCGCAGAACCTGCCGGAGAGACTGAGTGCAGTAGATGATGAGTAGCTGGGCATACAGCTATCCAAGGAATTGCCTGAAATTACACCACATGAAATGCAGAGGTGTGTGCAGTGTATTGCTGTACTGACACTGTATCTGGTCTGAACACTATGGGCCATAATACAGACATCACACAGAATAAAACTGTTGCATGCATGCATGCATTATAGCATTGAGTTGAGAAATTACAGCGCTCTGAATGGCATTGCTTTTCATCAGATATTATGTTACTCTCACAGGTCTTATGGTTGTCAGGATGCCATGATCATTATTTTCACAGCTAAGATAAGACATATGTGCAAGGGACATGGGAGAATGATATGGCAGCCACTAATTTGGTTAATAGGTTGAAGGAGTAATGGATTATATCTCCTAGTGGTGGGGAGGAGATGCCATGATAGAAATGTTGACCGTGTGTACCCTGTGGTCCTGCAGCTTTAGGGCTTGAAGCATTCTGCAGGTAGCACTTTGCAAACATGTAGAGCAATCCCAATGTAGTGCCCAGTGTTGGGATACAATTGATGGTCTGTATCCATGACTCTCATGAAGGTCACAGCTAAGCATGGCACCTTCAGAAGCACAGCAGGTGGCCTGTTCCTGTTTTTTATCTATTTCCTTGCATCCTCTGACAGGTTCATAGTCACCCATCCTGATTCTCACCCCCGTTATGTATCATTACCAGTACCTTCTTTTGTAGACAAAGCATCTTCATCACCAGTTGTCTCCTTCCTCTCTATCTCTGCATCCTTTCAGTGTTGCCGCCACCTTTTATGCCCATACCATCCTAGTCTATGTCTGTGTTTTATGTTTGATTGCCTGTCCATGTTACCTATCCTATCCCTCCTACACAAGCTCTTCAATATCATGTCCATCTTCCCTTTTTAAAATGTTTAAAAAGTGTACCTGTCTTCAAAAACATGCCCTTCATTTTGTGACCTATCATTCGTTACAGTTGTCACCTTTGTTTGAGTTTGTCTAGATGTTTTACCCTAGTCTGTCTTTACTATTGCCACCTTTCAACATAGAGTGATATGTTGGTACTGTCCTGTATTGGCCCTCTATGGCCTGCTGACAGTGCTTGAGTGGCGGCTATTTGCTTCACATGTGCATATCTTCAAGGATGGCACCTTACTATTCTTGTCATGCTGATTATGTGACTGCTAATAGTACATCCCCTTTGCTTCTGTTTA
This sequence comes from Protopterus annectens, assembly GCF_019279795.1. Classification (NCBI taxonomy): domain Eukaryota; kingdom Metazoa; phylum Chordata; order Ceratodontiformes; family Protopteridae; genus Protopterus; species Protopterus annectens. The sequence goes on along the minus strand of NC_056745.1, from coordinate 995,119,930 downwards.
GTAGAAGAGATGTTGGCAGTATGCAACATTTTTCTTAGAATATCAGTCCTGTGCTAGTCCTAATACATAACTAAAAAAACAATGCGTTGCATCTCACTGTGGGGTAGCTGCTATGTAGCTCTGCATCATATCAAAACAGACATTTCCGAGTACCCCTCACATTTATGCATGTGCATGTTACTGAAATAGTAAGTGCAGAATTTGTTTTACTGACAATCACATATTTTCTTAAATGTGCACGTATTGTTCTTGTTCAAGTATAGCACAGACATGATCTCTCATACTTTCCCCTCAGTTCTGTTTGTTAATATTTCATCAGATAAGCTGCACATGTTAAGCCACAATAAATCTATTATTATTATTATTATTATTATTATTATTATTATTATTATTATTATTATTACTATTATTATTATTGTCCATCCGCAATAAGCAGCACCAAATTTGCGGGGGTCTGTAAATCACCCACAGTGCTCCTTTATTTCATCTGGGGTGAGAACTGAACAGCAGTGAGCAGCAACCAGTCACCCTTCATTCATATTGGGAGTCGAATGGATCTTTCATTTTCTGTCATGCCTTATTCATTCTTAGTCCTTTCTTTCAGACACGCACTGATGTCAAAGATGCGAAGACAATTTTCTGCTCAGGCACTCCCACTCTTAAATCCCTTACCTGGTCCCATTACTAAGTTTACCTTTCAAGACAACAAGATTTACAGAAGTCCTATCTGAATCAAACCAGCACATTCTCCTCCCTAAAAAAACTGGTCAGTAGTATCGCTTAATTCCTTTCCTCCCCATTTATGCATTTTCACTTCACAAATCATATTTGAATTGCCTGCATCACATGACCAATGTTTAATTAATTGTCTTACAAAACATTTAAACAGGAAGTGACTAGTACCAAGAAGTACAGGCTCTACATATAACAAATATTGTTTTTCATTTTCTGTCAGCACTGGTTTTCCTTCTATTTGGTTTGCTCTAAACTGCTTCTTATTTCTGCCTTAAACTCTCGCTGAATAATAGTTAATAAGAACATTTGACAAAGTTGCATAACATCGTTTTTTTCACTTCAGGACTGGCTGCCAAATGAAGAAGACACGTCTCTGTTTTCTGGGATAATCTACCCTTTTCATGATGAATATGGCTGGAGATCAAGAGTGGAAGGATAGTGTTGGTGGATATAGTTGGAAAACTGCAAAGAATAACATTCTTAGTTTTGAGGAAAAGCGTAAAAGACAGTTTTATTTACTTTAGTATTAAGATCAAAGGACCATAAGATCATAGGAATTGCAAGGCATTTAAGTCAAGAGGCCATTTATGCCTTGCTGACACCCAGCCTTGTAGCCCTGTTTGTAAAAGGGAGAAAAAGACCAGACTCCATGTAAATATGTGGGTATCCATCCAATTGACAAGGGTGTTTTTGAAAGATGCTAGGTTGTCACTCTGTTTAACATGTAAAAGATTTTAATTCCAGAGAAGTAAACATTGGGTAATGAATCTATGACTCCCAGCAAGATTATTTATTTATTTATTTATTTACTGGCATTTAATTACTGTGAAAGTCCAATGGGTAGTTGCCCATTTTCAGTGGAGTCACGGGGAGAAAAGCTCCAACTTAATATTTAGATTTAATATTTCCATATTGCAAATTAAATTTATCTAGGAAAGCTATTATATAAGACATGGCATCAGAACAGGAGACGGATTGGGATATGTAAAAAAATGGAGAAGTTGGATTAAAGATCTTCAAGTAAGAAAATATCAAAAGGAAAAAACAGCAACAGTAACTTTCAGAATTCACAGTTTTTTTTCAATCATAATCTCTTTGATTTGCTCCCTGCTGCAAACAGCTTCCCCGTACTAATAGAGCAATAAACACTGGGTGGTATTCATAGTCCAGCAGTTCGTAGTTACATAGCAGTTATTAGAGGAAAGCGACATTACACAGATATGCAAATAAGTTAAGCACAAGGTATTAGCAATGAATAAGGAAAGTATCTAAAGTCAAGATTAAGAAAATGCGAAGGACTACATCAAAACTGTAAACTTTATATTACCTTGTAGTATTCTGTATGCATTTGGTTATTAGGGACAGACGTGGCTACACATAGTTACCATTTAAGGCAAGCAGTAGACTGGGCAGCTTTTATTAGTAATATAAAAAAAAAATAAAGGGGTTTAATTTGTTTTTATATGGCGATATCCTGCTGTGGGCACAATGATAGTTTAATTAAAGAAAATAAATTGGAAGATAGGAAAGACTGAAAAAGGGCAGATACAACAAAGTCAAGGACACAGAAGGAAAACACCAAGAGGGTTGTGCAGGAAGGTGAGGGAGATGAGGGGCACAATATTTTTGTCAGAGAATACAGCCCCCCCTCCCCAAAGTTTTTTAAAAATTTTTAATATAAGAGGGTAGTGTGGTTGGAAAATAGGTAAGATACAGGAGGTGAAAGAATTAGGGAGGAAGGGCTGAAGCATCTGCAGGGGTCAGTTCACAGTTCCTCAAATATTTCCTCTGCCAGAATGTAGGACAGTGGAGGATGCCTTATTTTGAGGGGTAGGGGCCTCTGATGGTGCAGTGGTTGGCACCAGCTAGGACAGCATGTCCTCAACAGGCTGAAACTATCTCTTTAAGCATGTCCTCAACCAAGTCTTAAAGCCCCCATTCTGTGTGGCTTGCCAGGCTGCCATGTGCCGGGATGCCTGCAAGACAGGTACTATCACCCCAACCCATTCAGGATATCCTTGTATGGTCAGAGGGTGAGTAATCCCTAACCTAGGATATACATTCCTGGATCACTCCAAGAGAATTTGAAGCTGTAAAAAAATGAACATAAATTGGAGAGAAATAAAATAATAATGGGGAAAGGAATGCATAATTACGACGAAAACAGTGAAAAAAGGTGGACAGATAAAAGAGAAAGGCACTCAATAAAATCACGCATCATGTTACACAGTATTCAGTTTGTTACTCTAAAACATTTCAATTTTTATAAATCTTTATTGAAATAAAACAGAATTTCTGGGAAGCATTTATTCATATTTTTATTTAAAAGTGTATGGGAAGTGCTCATGCAAACTTTGGGATGAAATGTTATGGGAAATGCTTATGCACACTTTTGGGATGAAATGTTATGGGAAGTGCTTATGTTTACTTGGGAAGACAGTGTTTGATGTCATGTACTGGTGGGGTTTACATGTTGCAGTCTACTGCACAAAATTAATGATTACATTTTTGCCTATATGTATTTCATTTGTAATACTGCAGTAAAAACACCCATTATAAATACTTACAACTTATAAAATCAGTTAAAGAGAGAATAATTTGCTTGTATCACTCTTGCTTGTAGGAATGAGCTGAATGCAGTCTATTCCTTCAGTTACTAATATATCAGTAAGTTCCTTATATACAGTAATAAAATCAGTTAAAGACAGAAATACTGCACTTATATACTGACATCCATCTCACTCTTGCTTGGACTAATGTACTGACTGCAGTCTATTCCTTCAGTTACTACTGTCTGTCATAATTTTCCTTATATACAGTAATAAAATCAGTTAAAGACAGAAATACTGCACTTATATACTCACATCTCTCAATATTGCGGGCAGAAATGTATTGAATACACTCTGGTGCTTCAGGTAATTATGTTTGAATTATTATTCATTTCCCTATATATATATATATATATATATATATATATATATATATATATATATATATATATATATATATATACGTATTAATATATATATGTATTAATGAAAGCAATTAATGAAATCAGTAAATCAGCCAGACTCACAATTACTCTATACAACATTATTCAGGCTTACCGGCAGACTAAGTCAGTCTTTCCAAGCATTGCTCCTGCTGTCTCTTGTTAACAGTAAACCTCTGCCTCAGCTGCAAAAAGATGAAATAAGACAATTTACTTTTACCTGCATTTTGCATTTGTTGCCATTTACCTATAAATATGCCATTATTATTTTCTAAACCACTGCATTCATTACAGTATTTGCTTACCATGTATTTGTTCAAATATATAATATTATCTGAATTTTTGAAGAATTTCCAGACTTTTGCCTCATGCCTTTGGTCCATTTTTCATAAAACTGTGGTTTCTTGGCAAATCTTTGACACATTTTTGAAGACTGAGGTCCAAAAATAATAGCAGACATTTGAGCTTTAGACTTTATACCCTTCAGAAAATTCATGTTAATGCAAAACCCGCTGTTCTATTACCTTTTTTAGGTTTTTAAGACCAATATTTAAAAATGTTCCCTATTTCTGGTCTTTTGTTATTATTTATTTGTTATTACTTATGGCTTTGCCCAGATTTCTTGCTCTAAGAGGTTGAGCGGTATGACCCCCACCTTTCCCCCAACCTCCATTCTGACTCGGGTGTGGTGCCTGATTTACTTGACAATTCTGAAAAAATGCCTTTTATACAACTAATATAGTAGGAACTATCTTCTGGCCTACACAAATGTATGCATATAATGTAAGATATTTTTCTTTCTGTCTGAAAAACATGAACAAATAGCTGTAAGAGTACTCATGCAGCTGTATATCTGTGTTTTTCAGGCATATATATGCAGATTATTATTTTCCTTATACACATTTTAACTTTGCATTTATACAATTATTGCTGTTACATAAATATTACATATATTTTTATGCAGGTACAGTTCTGTGTAGATATATGTATGCTTTATTTTGCTGTATTATAATATCTTTTCAGATACATTTTGAAGGCACGCATATTTCTTTTAGCAAATACCGTCAATTATGCAATGTTTTTATATGCTATTCCTATGTTAAATATGCCCCCCCCCCCACAAAATAGGAACATTTATTTTATACTTACTATAGAACTCTACTTGGTCTACCCTCTCTGACAGCTATTCCAGCCTGTGCTTCTTCACATCATTGTATTTGTGATGGCACTGCTGACCTGAGCTGATGTTCCCTGTCAGGGCTTCCTGGAGTTCACCCAACTTCTGCTAGATATCGATCTTTTACCAGTTGCAACCTCTAGTGCGCATCTCTGTCTTTTCAGGATATGACTCCTTCAGAAGATTACCCATGACTTTTGGTCTCCTTATCAGACCTGCTTGGAGCACAGCCTTGTGCCGTAGCAGGTGTTGCCATGGTTAGAACTGCCAGTGTGAGGATGATGAAAGTATGACAAGGGCAGTGGATCACACAAATAGGATCACTCACTCTGGGGTGTGACACTACCTTAACCCAACCTAGTTAACCAGCAGGGACATTACAGTGGATACTGGTATTATTTGCAAGTTCAGTTTAAACAAAAATGCTTTATCACATACATTTTCTAAAGGACTACTTTCTATTTTACTTATATGGTACATAAAAAAACAATATGCAATAATCATTTCTATTTTGTAACACTTACAATTGCCAGCATTTATGTACCTTGCCTTAGCTTTCTTTTCAGAATTACAACATGTGAATGTTATTAATTCTTTTACTGTAGCATCAAGTACATATATATTTTTCCAGGGGGGGGGGGGCATACATGCATATACTTATGTGTGATGAGCAACTTTTGTAAATTATCAAGTGGGAAGAAATTGGGTGCCAGATGAGGTTAGGTGGGCAAAAATTACACTGTATGGGTGTGCTAACTGTAATACATATGACTCCTTTTTGCTTTATCTGAATATCTTCAAATTTAAGCATATCTGAGCATATGCATGCATTTCAGCAGCATGATGTGGAATATGTAGACACACTGTGGATGACTGTGGACTCCATAGCCATCCAAAGCACTTTCCCAAGTCTGAACATCCAATAGTGATTTACATCCATAAGTGCCCATACACATTTATGCATTACAGAGACTCATACGGATAAAGGTAAAAGAGCCTAACTTGCATGCAAAATGTGTAAATGCACTTGAATTTATACAGAAAAGATGAATACCACTATATTAGTTTGCCATTATTAAAGTTAGATGGAAAATGTCTTACGAAACAGCAGACTTCTTAAAATAAGAAAATAATAAAAATATTAAAATTTAATAAGAAACACTTAAAATATGTAAAATTAGTGAGATACATTTAAGAAATATTGCTTTTACCAATACGATATAAATGTTATGATGCTATTAATTAAAAGTGTAAAGCTGTCATTTAGAAGTGGAGATTTAGTACAGCAACAGTGGAAATGATTAGTGATCACTGAGAAAAATCATTACTTTGGTATCATTTAGAGATTGTGCATACATGGCGGAAATGCAATCATTAAATTGTGAAGTACTGCAGTGGTAAGGATGTTTTGTTGGCTCAATGTACATGTGCCTTTACTCGGAGATTTCACTGATGTACCTTTACTAGGAGGTTTCTGACTGCCACTGATGAATGAAAAAATATATGAATGCAATACAATGGTAAGGGGATAGGGAAGGATGAATCTGTTAAAAAAGTGACTGCCTTAATGATGCAGAAGTAATGCAATGTATGCTATAGCACAACTTTACGTGGCCGGATTGTATGCATACATAATCATGGGGCTTGAGTTGCCTAACATTTTTTTTTAGGAGAGTGGCTGGCACACACTGTCAGCATACTTTTCAACTCTACAGATTTTCACAGAATGTCCACATTTCTGCCTCATATTTTTGGTGCAATTTTCATAAAAATGTGGTTTTCTAGCAAATCATTGGCAAATCATTGAAAATTTAAGTGAGAAAATAATGAGAGATGTTTGAGTTTCAGACTTCATGCCCTTCAGAAAATGCATGCTAATAAAAAAACCTATTATTCTGTCTACTTTCATCAGAGATTTGATCTGATGAAGTCGAGAAGGTTCTTGATGAAAGTGCTTATCTATTTGTTATTTTGGTTTAATAAAAAGTGTTTTTACTGCTCCTAAAGTGTTTTGCGGCCATTTACTACATTGATTTACTTGAGTTGCTGAAGTGTGTGGTTCCAAGAGTGCTGGCTTTGTTTTTCTACAGCTTGTGAACTTTTGTGCTTTTTTACTGACACAGAAGATGTTAGCACTAGAATAATCAGAGGTGGTGAGGACAGTGGCTGTTACCAACATCTGCAGCAACAATACTCGTGCTCAGGAAGGTTGGTTTAAAAAATAGTAACATATAGTCATATTGAGAAATGAATGCCTTCAATGAAGGATTGCATTAAACACATGACAATTAAGAACCTTCCACAGCAGCATAGAATGGCGATGAAGGCAGTATGCATGGTAAGTGCCCTCCACAACCCCTTAAAAAGCATATATTAATGCATACTATTTCATTATGAGTAATGTTTTCAATTCATTTTTGTAAGGTCAGCATCAGAAATGAACAGTTTGTCTGTACCAAAGAATTTGATGGAAATCTATAGCAGAATAGCTGCTTGTAATAATGATGATAACAACATTGTTTTATTTATGAGGCAGCCTGAGGAAAGTGGCACACAGTCCCTAAATTTAATGGCAAGATCTCACACTCCACAATATGTCAGTAACTCTGTGGGTAATGACAGTGCATCACATATTCACGCATGTATTGACTTTGAATTCATGCATGTATAGAAGGAACACCCTTGCTCCTCTACACTAGTATTTGCAAACTGAGGTGAACACTTTCAGGATGATGGCATGGATTCAGAGGTAACAGAGTCCAAAGTGACACCTTAAGAAAGGGGATGAAAGTGCCAGCATTTGTTCCAGTTACCCCAGAAAATGTGAAAAGCATTGACTGTCCAGCAGCAAATGTGCAGTGTCATTTTTAGTGCTCAGAGCTCTGGCACTGAGAGTCTTCTGGAAATGGTCAGACCCCCCCCCCCCCGCATTTCCAGCACTACTTGAAAATGGCAAAGAGTAAGGATAATTCTACAATCACACTAATACCTAGTATGGTGGCACATCAAGCATCAGTGGCTGCCTCCATTCGTACACTAGTTAGGACTTAAGTAGGAGTCACTCTTGAAAGAAGATAGGGTACCATCCTGTCCCATGGGGCAGATCACATGAGACTGTAAGTGCTTCTATGAAGAGTAGTGTAACTAGTTGGGGGGAAAAGCTCAACAGATTTCTTGCAGGCTACATCAGCATTTTTCTACACTTACCATAGCCTCTTATTCAAAGTCCAGATCCCTTTCAGGAAGCACTGTCAGATCAATGTTTGCAGGATCACCTGAATCAATTAGGTCACAGCATTTTAGCAATTCACCATACAGGTCTTATGACAGCCCCTCTTCAAAATCAATTTCACTATCATATCATCTAGCATATCTTTAGGAGTGTATGACTCTGATCTTGAACTACTGTGACTAAACTCTGACAATTCTGTTCCTTAGAATTTGGCTTAGAGACACATCTGAATGCTTAATTAGAAGTGTAATAAGATATGAAAAAAAATGAGGAGGGGACACTTTGCAATTGTATCTATTGCATCCCTGTAATGGTACTGCTTTAGAACTGTAGAGAACTGTGTAAAGAAATCTATATGAAATAACATGATTGCAGTCATTAATACCAATACTCTATGCATTAACATTACTACAGCTAGCAGTTAACTACAACTTAAAATATTAATACACAATTTTCATGAAAACACAATGATGAGAAAATTGCAGATTAAAACAAATATCCTGCCACTTAAACAAACACTGCTGCCACTTCACCCTCACCACTACACAAATTATGATATTTGTTGTATTTGAAGTCACAAATTATTGTATTTGACAAAAATAAAATAATCTGATGTGCAGCAGCTCAGCAATCAACATATGTTAAGCTGATAAATTATAAAATATAAAAAATATGTTTTCATTCAAATGCAATGTGCAAAGTAATCAAATATTCAGATAACTGTTTTTACTAATTATACCAAAAGAGAACATTCAGTACATGCATATTTATGTACATCACTTCAGCAGAGTTTATTCTGAAAAACAGTTAAAAAGGTGATTATTACTTATATGATAACTTACATCACCTAACAGGAGTCAGCAAGCACTCAGGTGTGACTTCCACAAAGAATAATATGAAATAGCCGTTATGAAATTAAAAAATATATATATTTTAACATGAGAGAGAATGTCAAATGAACAGTGATAGCAGACCACGCACCACAAAACAGAAAACAGACCATGCACAACATAGCATAGCCCAGAGATATCACTTCATGCCTCAGTAGTACTCTATGTGTTTTCTACATTTAAAAAACAGTAACCTGAATGTCATAGCCCACAGTTCTGGACCAGACACCATCTCTTTACCTGAATAGCCATATGCCATGCATGAGCCTGCCGTGAGAGCTACTGCTGCTGGTTGGTTATAACTAGTCAGGGTGAGACTGGAAATGGGAGCTGCAGTGAAAGCATGGGTCACTTCATCACCAGATAGGCACACGATCATGTTGTGCAAAGTGCAACATGCAGTCAACATCCTGTGCACAGTACCAGGGTCATACAGAAGTGTTGCCCAGACTCATCCAGGCACCTGATATGTCTGTTCAGAAGATGAAAATGCAGGTCTGGGATAAGGATATGTTATAGGATTCTTGTTCAGCTCCACTTAGGTTTCATACTGGAGCCCAGCATCATCTAAAACACACACAAAAAAAATATAGAGAAAGAAGTGTGTGTCTGTGTGTGTGTGGGGAAGGGGGCAAAGTAAAAGGAAAGGTGATGTACTATCCAGCAGTACATTTCACCACGAATCATTAATTACATGTAATATAAAAAGAGAAAAAAATGGTTTACCTTTGAAAGGTTGAAAATCAACCTACCGAATGGCCCATTGTGCAAACCGGAATGACGAAAATCATCAGTCTGATCTGCACCGAAGTTTGAAAATCAGCAAATTGAAAACCAGATCCTCTGATTTTCGAACTTCAATTCAAAGACAAAGCACAATGCAGGCGGGCTGTGCCCCCCTGCCCCCCCACTTTATTATTCTAACTCCGAGGTCGCACTACAGTGAGGAAAGGGTCCACTTCCCGATCCCCACTATAGTGCACCTCGCACCAAAAATGCCGAATCTGCAATGAGAGAACGTTAATGTGCATTTGCTCATTGCACATTTGATGCATTCTGTTTTCGGCCTTCCAAAAACTTTAAAAAGTCCTTTCGGACTTTTGTATTTCACACATGTGCATTACGCACATGTAAAGGTAAGCCGAAAAAATATATATACACATCAATATATACATATATATATATATATATATATATATATATATATATATATATATATATACACACATACCCTTACATATATATATATATATATATATATATATATATATATATATATATATATACTGTATCCTGGATTCACTCCTGTGCATTCAGCACATCAGCACATCGAGTCATGAACACCCTTCACCACTCATTGTTTCCATAGCAGGTATGGGATTTATGGATCAGGTTGCTAGCTTAAGGTCCAGCCTTCCCCAGAGGGTGCAACACACACTCATACACACACCTAGGGCCAATTTAGATTGTCCAATCCACCTACTGCATGTCTTTGGAATGTGGGAGGAAACCAAAGCACCCAGTGGAAACCCACATGAATACAGAGAGGACATGCAGACTCCACACAGAAGGCACTCCAGCCGAGAATCAAACTAGAGAACCTTTTCCTGTGAGGCGACAATGCTAATCACTACACGACTGTGCCGTCCACACACACACACACATATATATGTGTGTGTGTATATAGATAGATATATATATATATATATATATATATATATATATATATATATATCAATAAAGATATAGATATATATATCAATAAAGATAAAGATATATATATAAAGATATAGATATAGATAGATACAGATATAGATATATTTTTTAAAATTACCAACAAGATGACCACTGGGCATCTTACTTTGCAAGAAGAGGTGGTAGAGTAAACTAGTATGCCAGATTTGAGAATAGTGCACTGCCAGGATGCTAGGCAGAAATGTTGCTAATGTACCCCATGCATCACATACTACCTGGCAACTGATGGAATGGTAGCACTTCCTATTGCAGTATTGCTCCCCCTGTGGACCAGAAGTTGCCCTAATTACAATATGGGTGCAATCTATTGCATGGAGTACCTTGGGGAAATATGCCACCCCATAGAAGATATGCATAGTCTTAGGTCAATTCTGAGGTGACACCAAGAAATAGATGTACTGATCCACGTGTCCCGAATACATCGAGGAAATGCTGCAGTATCCTTGAGGCAGAACCCTCTGAGATCCCCAGTGTTTCCTCAATCTGATTATCAAAGTAATAATGAGTAATCTTCTGCCTATATCTCATCCTTCTTAACCAGGGAATGCCTCTGGGCACAAGCAGTTTTGGCTTCATCAAGGAAAGCATCTTACACCTGGAAATAGCAAGGCAAGCAAAAAGTGACAGTCACAGATTGCAAAATAGAGTAGGTCAGTGAGAACAAACAAGAAAATTCCACCATGAATTGCAAATACGTGAGAGAATGTTTCATTAGCATAAGCTGGGTTGCATCATTCCCAGTGGTGAATTTAGGCTTTGGTGCAAGGGCATGACCCCCCCCCCCTTTGGCACTTCCACTAGTATGTCTATTATTGTTTACATTTCCATACCTATCAATTGCATTGCTTTTGGTGGTACATTATGATATTTCGTCTGACTTTACTTCCTTTTGCAAAGTAGAAAGTTTGGCTGCTCCAGCCAGGATAAATTAAGTTCTTCTGTTAATCATCAAGCATAACCGTACCAGATGATGTGATTGGAACCCTCAGATCACATGACATTAATGTCGGACCTTAGAAATTGAGAAAGCTTGCGCATTACAGGGAAAGAAACAAGAGCGGTAAACTCAGAGAAGTATTTTCCACATTCACATTGGTGGATTGGCAGTATCTTATTTCTGAGTAGACTGCATTTATTTGTGGACTACTGACACCCCGTCAAACTTGTAACCATGTTGGAGTCAAGTTGGGAGTTTCAATGAGTGAGAACAGAGTAGACCCTCTGAGCATTAACAGCCACCCACTGCAGCTTGTGAGGTAAAACAAAGAAAATGTGCAGTATACACATGCTTTCAGTTTTGTACAGTTTTATTTTTCAAACTGCCTTTAGAGATAGTTATTTTAGCTAACTATTGAAACTCTGGATGAATCTAAGTTTCTGAACTTTTCCAAAAATAGAGAGCCAGAGAGAATGGTAAAATAAAGGAATTGCCTGCAGTGGGTAAATGAGGTATGTGTGTGTGTGTGTGTGTGTGTGTGTGTGTGTGTGTGTGTGTGTGTGTGTGTGTGTGTGTGTGTGTGTGTGTGTATGTTGGTGGGTTAGGGGTGATGGAGAAGGGGGATGGGAGACCACAGCTGACAATAAATAAGCAGAGCTGAGTATTATACTAAGCAGGGTCAGTGAGTCTTCTCTTTTGTCATCAAAGTATTACCATGTCCGTAAAAACTGTACCTATTTTAAGCATTGTTTTTTCTGAGTGCATTAGGATATTTTCATAGACTCATAGGAGGTTACTAGGCTATTGGTCCTAAGGCCCTTATAAGCCTAACCAAGAGTTTAGCCCATGTTTAGACAAATCAGTAACTGATGCCCCTGTCCAGCAGGGACACAGGTGGAATCCCAGGTGTATATTTTCTATTTCCCATCCAGTTATCCAGGTTGTACTTAAAAAGGGGCAAAAGAGGTACTCTACTTTATGTGGAGAGGGAGTCTGTTCCATAGATGGGGTAGTCTCTGGGACACAAATCTGTCCTGCCAACAAGTCTTGTTGGTGTCACAGACCAGGTTGAGGCCACACACGTGGGTTAGTCAAGTGGAGCTTGACTTACGGATATGCAACAGTCCTTTCAAGGTGGGGTCCGTGATCACCTTGTATGCCAGACAGAGGTCACCTCTGAGGAGTCAGTAGAGAGACAGGGCTTTTAGCCCTTCTGTGCATGGTAGGTATTTGATGCCCTGGATTCTCCTTGTGAGGAACCTGTGTGGTCTCTCCAACTGCTGTATATGCTTTGTGAGGTACAGGCTGACAGGGCCATTGTATTCAATAATGGGCCTTATAAGGGAAGAATATAGGGATGTTATGACTTCCTTGTCCCTGGATGAGATACCCTTACTTATGAGGTGGACCATGTAGAAGGCTTTCCGTACAACGGAAGCAACATGGTGGTCAAAGGTCAGGTTGCTATCAACCTAGGTGCCCAAATCCCTCATGACTGATCGTGTGCCCAGGATGTTGTTATTTTTGTGATAATTTATGGGGACATCACTCTCCCCAAAGGGAATGATAATGCATTTTTTTGGTATTCAGCTTGAGGCCATGTTTCTGGCACCAGTCATTTGTCTGAGTGGGACCCTCTTGGAGCATGTCCACATCGCTAGGTGAGTTAATGACAGCACCCAGCTTGCAGTCATCTGCAAACTTGATCAGGCATAGCCCACTGTTTTTTGCCTGCACCTCAGAAAAGCATATCCCAAATAACAGAGGCCCCAAGACTGAACCCTGGGGTACACTGCTTGTTACGAGTCTACTGCTTGAGGTGGTTCCCCTATTTTGACTACATGGGTTCTATCAGTTAGCCAGTTTGCTACCCATCTGGTAACATATGGATTGATACCTAGATGAGAGAGTTTATCTATTATGCTCGAGTGGGGAATAGTGTCAAAGATCAAGGTAGGTGGTGTGCACTGTCTTCCCCTCGTCCATGGCTTTGGTGACTGTCTCAAAGAAGTCAACCAAATTTAACAGATATGACCTCCCCTTGATGAAGCCAAACTGTGTGGGATCAAGTGTTTGGAGCTTTCCAATGTCCTTGTTAATGAGGTCCATGATAATCCATTCCATGGCCTTGCAGATCGGGCTAGTTAGGCTGATGGGTTTATAATTTCCCAGATCGGTAAATGCTCCACCTTTGTGTAAAAGAATGACAGTGGATGTCCTCCACTCAGCTGGGATGAAGCCAGTACTCAGGCTTTGGTTGAATAGGGTGTCTAATGGTGCTGCAAGTTCCAGCCTGAGTTCATGTAGGATGCAGCCTGGGATGTTATTGGGCTTTTAAATTGTGTTTCACCTCTGCCATCTTTTAACAAGTGTAGTAGACTTTATGCAGCTTTTGTTGAATGATATTGCTTACAAGCATGATTATAAGTTTTAATTTTGCTGCAAAGCTCTGAGAGTAATGTTCAAAAAGTCCCTCAAATATTACATGTCTAAAATTAGTGGTTTGAAAGTATCAGCTTGCATAACTTGTGAGACATGCTGACAATCAAGTGTTGTGTAATTCATTTTAAACTACTATATGGCTCCAGAATAAAAGTGTGTGTGTGCGCTCATATGTGTGCAAGTGTATGCCTGTCCATCTGTCTGTGTGTGGGGGACAGACAAGTGTACGTGTGTGTTGAATAGGACAGACACTGATTATTGAACATTAGCTCATCTGTGAGTTGGGAAAGCATTCACTCTGCAATGAGAAGACAGTTTGCTCCTTAGAAAAATTGATAATGGTGGTCAGTGGGTTAGAAAAAGAGAATAAATCATCGTATACTATTTTGTTGTACTTTAAGAGAGAAGTGTGAACATTTTGAAGAGATTAATATAAATGATAGGTTGTATTCTGGTTGGAACACGAAGATACATTTATTCCCAGCCTCTCAATCAATTGTGCTGAGGTATCTTTAATCTTGGCTAAGCACTCAGTTGTGCTTTAACAATATATAATGTCAGCAAGGGGCTGGGGTGAGAGGGTGTAGTCAAATACGATGCCTAATTTTTTCAATGCCATGACAGTTTTTATAGGTCAGCAGACAGGTTTAGAACTGTAGGAGGTATTGTGATTTGGAAGTACAGATAATGAGAAAGAATGTAGTGTTTGGGTTATTCACTGAGACAGCTGTAAAGCTTAACCAATGATACACTAGGTTAAAAGTCACATGTCTGCACCGTCTGTACAAGGTGGGCAAATACCTAATCCTTGATGTATACAACAGAAGATATTTTAAATGTGCAGTGAAAGAGAAATGAGGAGGGAGTTTATCATAGATGACTGGAGGACTTCGAATGATACATCAGCTCATCTGAAAAGATTATTTCTAACCCAAACAAATATAATCAAAAAGAGCACCATGAATATAAACTGGTGAAAAAGTATGGACAGAAGTATGCCACACTTCTACAACTAAGATAAAAATACATTTAAAAGAGAATAACATAATGGTGCAGAACACCTCTTAAATAATCATTCCTATAATAAATCATATCCAAAACATCTAACTAGATTAAAACAGACCGATCCACAAATGAAGCTGTTGAAGAAACAAAGAGTTATTGACGGTTAACAGCACAGGCAGTGTAAGCAAATAATGTCCCAGTGAGGGCCTCAGTGATGCTTTCTTTGTTATTGTTAAGTTGGATGGTAATGATGAAGGTACAGCAGCCAAATCTGAACGTGTGACTTCGAAAGGATACACAGCTATAACAAGAAAATACTTTACGATCTGCAATGTATCGCGTTCTTTTTAACAACCTCTCAGAACTAGAAAAATCAAAACACATTGGCAGTTGATGGGAGAGCAGGGCAGCAATCACCATTAGGATGAAGAATGGTGGCTGCATTTTACAAGCATTAGGGAAAGAGTGGCCAGTTAGAGAGTCTGTAAGCAAGTCTTACACATGGAAGTCATATTGGCACACATTTAAAAATGGCTGTATAGAAGGTTAAAACCTAGGCTGCCGTGACCTGGTAGTTGAGTGAGGATTTCTGGTAATTGGTGGGAAGCTACTTTTTTAAAAAGAAAATATATGGAGGGTGGATCTTGTTTGGGAATGTTGGTTAGTTACTTTCCAGACTGCGCCCCCCCCCCCTTCTGTGAATTCATAGCTCCACGACTGATTCCTCATTTACATCTCATTAAAATGTGTTTGCTTATGCTCATTCAAGATCATCATGCTTTACCAGAAGTGGCCTCTATGAATTGCAGCTTAGCTTGCTCATTAGCAACATCCACGTCTATAAATGCATCCCATTGTCTCAGCATCACCTGTCTAGCCATATGACAATAAACAAACATGCTCAGAATTAATGTTAAAAACGTCTATTGAAATGTTAAGAATATGCTACAAATTAAGAAGCAATATGCTGAAATTTCACCACTTTATCTGTTTATTTGAAGCTACAGGATGCATTCAAAGAAATATCAACTTACTTAAATTCTTCTTTTTCCTGCCTGCTGTATAAGTCTGCAGAAGTAGTTCTTGGCACACAGTTCAAATAAAATTAAATACATTTGCAAATAATGTAAAAGTATCACTATGATCGTATGCTTCATGGAAAGAAATACCTCTGTATTTAGAAAACTAATGCTGGTGATCACAAATGTGCTCATTTGCAAAGCTATATTAAGTGCCTGTTTTTAAAGTGATGGAGCCGGTGCTATGCATGGGTATTGTGTGTGTACTGCCACTATAGGGCTATCTAGACTTTGTTTTGTGCAGAAGACTATCTTGCTCTAACCACTGGTGATTGGCTGTCTTTTTTCTTCTCACATTGCATCAGGGACTTCTGTCTAAAATATATGTCAAAGATAAAGCCATTGGGATTATTTTAGACTTGTTAACTCCCCAACTGAAGATAATAAAAAACTAATATTCCAGTCTTCAAAACAAGCTACTTCATCACTAAGGTGGAGGAGAACCTCTGTCACACCACATAAAGTTGAATTGATGTATAATAAAGACATAGGATGTTGGAGATGTAAATTAGATGTTAAAGCTGATTGGCAGCATATGTTTTACTATTGTATAAAACTTAAAACCTATTGGCATAATATGAATTCTGTCTTAAAGTCTGTTTTTAATGATAAATTTATACTGACCAAATCTCTTAATTTATTTAATACACCTATTCCCACTTGGGTCACAATAATAAAATACCTTCTTTTAAGCAGTATCTTAACATTAACAAGAAAAGTCATCCCCAAGAACTGGAAGAATCAGACCACTCCTATTATGAAGGAATTTGTACACTTGGTAACTGAAGTCTGCCAGCTTGAACATATCACAATCACGACACGAACATCTAGAATCACATCTTCATATAATTTTTGTTGTTGTTGTTGTTGTGTCTTTCGGCTTTTCCCGGTTAGGGGTCACCACAGCGGAACTCCAGTCCGCTAATAATTGGCAGTTGATTTTTAAGTGCCAAGTTGCCAGCCCTGATGCACAACCTTCAACGAAGGTAAGCCCATTCATGCATGTCTCCACGCAGAAGACTCTCTAGCTGAGAATCAAACCGGACAGCGTCTTACTGTGAGGAGACAACGCTACCTCAGCACCACATACGGTGGAAATTCAAAGAACTGATGGATAAACAGACTTTAATAATTAACTAACATCTACTTTTCTCACATTTCTTTTTATGTTTAAAAATCATTGTTTTATAGTAGACACCATTGTAAATAGTAATTTTAGTTGTTTATTATTGTTCTTTCAGATATATTTGTTTTATACTATTTCTATTATCATACATCAATGTCTTGTTTGTAAAATTTTCAGTAAAAACTATTGAGAAAAAAAAAAGACAGGCATTTCACATAATTTGCTGCATTTCGCATCAAAAAATGTACACAGACCAGTTCTATCCTAATCATTTTTGTTATGTTTTTGTTTACCTGTCAAGTCAGCAAGTCAGTATTACTTGCTGAAATATTTTGTGCCACCATAGGCCTTCAGGTTTCTGTGTGATTCATAGGAGTTCAGTATTTACTTTTCAGTTGGAACCTGACAGTTGAAAATGTTCCCATATTCTTTCGTAAGATGGTGTTGCAAAAGACCCAGATATTCAAACAAATATAAATTAGAAAATACTTTATAACCATAAATATGTTTCATTCTTCCAGTAGGCGAAAACTAATTGATTCAACATGTGAGGGGTTTAAATATTTACCTACCTCAAAGGCTACCTTTTCACCTCAGAATGTATTCACTAAGAACAATACACATAGACATGAACAGCACATGGCACTTCCACTAAACCAGCTTACACTAAGGTTATTAAAAGAACACTGCCTAAGCAACATGGATGAAAGGCTAAGAAACCTGAGATCTATAAAACAGCAGTATATTCCCAAGTTGTAAGAAGTCTCTTACATCATACCTCTGCATAAGAGGGGAATATCCACAGAGTTCACTATCATACAGTAGCCATGCTTTCCCCTTTAGATAAAATCCTTGAAAAATGCATCCACACACCACTACTTATTTATCTAACAAAAAATAATCTCCTAGTCTCATCTCAGCATGGCTTTAGACCCAAACACAGCACCACTACCGCACTTGTCAGCTTTACCAACTTAATCAATCAAATCCAAAATTATGGACAACTTGCATCCTCCATTTTTTTGTTATGCCTAAAACTTTTGACACCATCTCACATCAGAAATTGCTTAATGAGCTAGCCTCCTTCAACCTTTCCTCTCGACACTTCACTGGTTTAAAACCTATCTGCCTGACAGACAACAAGCAGTAAAATGGCAAGATAAACTCTCCCCTCTTCTACCCATCTCTGTTGGTGTTTCCCAAGGATCCATACTTGGACCTCTACTATTCATCATTTTCACAAATAAACTCCAGTTGGCTTCCAATCATGCAAACATAGTCCAATATGCAGATGACTCTTCAGTTATACGGTCTGTGTGCTCTTTCACTGAACTCCTTCAAACTACTCAAAAAGCCTTCCTTGACATCAAAACTTTCCTGTCCAACTGCCAACTTATCCTGAACCACAATAAAACTAAATTTATGCTCTTCACGACAAAACGTATCACTCTCTACATCCTACCTTCATCATCCACTCCACTAACAACACTTAAATTGAACCTGTCAAACACACCAAACTCCTTGGTGTTACTATCAATAACAATCTCAGATTTGATAAACACATAGCTACTACCATCAAAAAGGTACACATCAAGCTAGGCCCACTCTATAGGGTCAAACATTTCCTCACTAATGCCACAGAAAACTTGACACACACTGTTGATTGCCAGCACACACTTATTCTCCTTCCTGTTGAATACCTCACCTATACTCACCAATCTTAGGAAAACAGACACAAATAAAATGGAATCTTGCTATAACAAAATAGCAAAATTTGCCACTGGCCTACCCTACAGATCACACCATTGTAACCTACTATACCAGCTAAAATGGCTGGAACTTCCACACCTACTAATGTTTAACCAACTAAACTTCGCACATAATATCTTTCTTCACCTTAGCAAGTGCACAGCCCTAAAAGACCTGATTCATTGCTATAGCACCATGAGATCCCCTAAGAACAACCAACAAACTATTTTTAGAATTAACTAAATCCGATTACCATGGTGACTCCCTTATATCAAACAAGATATCCAACATCTGGAATTCCATACAACTATCATCAACACTAAAACTGATTAAAGTTTAAAACACTACTGAAAGAATACCTCATAAATAAATGGTTATGCTATTGCACCGACCCTGGATGATCAATCCCCTCTCTACTACCTCCAATTTTTCACCCTCTTTGTCAAAAATTCTCAATTCCTTCTCAAATAATTTCTCCCTATTGCTTTCTCCTTTTATCCCCTCACTGAAACCTACCTGACCTTCCCCTCCACTCTTACCTTCTTCACTTTCAAACTACCCTCTCAGTTTTTACTGCATTTTTTTCTTTGGTACTTCTGTCAGTCTCTTACTGAACTGCTCTGACAGTTACTCTAGGCTCTATCTTTTTTTCCAATAATGATTGGACAGTAATATTTTCACCCACTCATTTCAGTTTTCTTCCACTGGCCTATTAATTTCACTCCTCTGCTGTACATCTCCAAGCTCACATGCCATCCATTTTTGTCTCAATTGTACAATCTTTCTTTTCCATCAGCACAATTTCCATGTCACATCTACTATCAGCGCTACTACTGCTGTTAACTAACACATATCTCATTCACCATTTGTCAGACCCTAATTGGTTGGCTTATGTGTTTTTAACTCCCAATCTAGTTCTGAACCATTTTTTTCTGAAATTCTTATCTCTCCTTATTTAAGATAATAACTCTTGCAATTATTTGCTATTTTCATATGTCTCAAATGCAGTTATACTCCTGTTGTATTTTTTTCACTACTACAGTTTCTGTCTTTTTTTTTCTCCTTCCTGTGTATGAGCATGTCTTAAAATGTTTTGTAAATATTATTTACTATATTACATGTAAGTTTTAGGCTAAGGTTATCTGTACCTACTCTGTATTGTTTCATTGTTGATATTTTATTGCTTGTCATGTTAATTGTGGAGATTTTCTCCCTGAGCATCCACTGAAAAGGGGATAATTATTCTCAGAGACCCAGTGGATAATCCTAGTAAACAAATGTGAAATAAATAATAAATAAAATCAGTTCATACAACAACATACCTGTCTTTACCCTTGACACCCAAAGCCAGTCCACATACCTTTAAGAGTCTCAATGGTGCAAAATCCAAGCTCTTACAGCCCACTGAGACTACATCTAACCATGGTAATGTTTTAATAATAGGTAACTCTATTATCAGGCATATGCACACCACCTTCACCAGGCAGAATAACAAGAGGGTGACAGCTAGCTCTCTTTCTGGAACCAAGATCCATTATGTAACAAGGGCTCCTTAGATGCTTCCATCCTGGCAAATATGATTATGACCTGATCATAGTCCATGTGTGTGTGAACGACCTTAGGTGCTGTGATCAGAAGGACATGCAGATGGATATGATTGAGCATGCTACAAATGTGTTTGAGGCAGAAAGACTCTGGTATTGATGATATTTTGCTATCAACCATAATGATTCAAAGACAAGATAATTAGCTTTAATAATTGACAATCAAGTTGCTCTCCTCTAGGAGGATCCAGGAAGTGTCAGCTTGAGATGAGATGGCTGACAAGCCTTCCTGCTTTGCTAGGGAGAATCTTTAGCTCTGCTTCGAGACTCACATTCTGACTAAATCCTTTGCAGCCTCTATAAAACTTTTTAGGCAGAGTCCATCTAATAGGCATTCCAACCTAGTAAATTCTAATTTGTAAAGCACTAATTTGTCTCATCTCAATGTCAGGATTCTTAACAAAAACAATTCCAAACTTGAGGCTGTATTGCAACTTGAACATATTCATGTATGTGTAGTTAAGAGTGTCATAGTTTCAGAGAAAGGAAAAGACTGACTCTGTTTCTGGGTACAGTGCCTATCACATCTTCAGACCTTTTGGCAATTGTTGGAGGGTATCAGTAGTTTGCCAAGGATCTCAAGCATGTTATCATCTTCTTAAGACTGATTCTTTGGGACACCACATATGAACTTCTAGATGTTAAAATGACTGTAAACAAAACAATTTATTACATAATAGCAAGTTATAGAATGCCCTCCCTGTATGCTTCTAAACATAGCTATCTTAACACATTAACTGACTCCCCATTATATACGACACCGTTTTAGGGGGGGAGGGTTGGCTCTCCATCAATAAACTGACTGACCCCACTGTCTGCCTTACAGTAGTCTGTATGCCCAGCAACTCCTCGATGTTATAAATGTTAAATCATCATCAACCCCCTTTTTTCCCACTTTCTAAATGGGATTGGGGTGTTCGGTCAACTATCGTAATCTCTCTTGATTCAATGCCACCCTTCTACCTTTTTCAACAGCCATGCCTGATTGTCACAGGTCTTCTCTCACACCGTCCATCAATTTGTTTGTTGGATGCCCTCATTTCCTTTTGCTTTTTCCTGTCTTAAATCTTCTTCACCATGTCTTCCTCTGCTTTTCAAAACATGAGCCCAAACCATCAGACTTTGTTTTTTTCTCTACAATTGGAGCTACTTTGGCTTCTATTCCGATGTCCTCATTTCTTCTTCTGTGCCATAGTGTGTATCCTACTACCTATCTCTGGCCCGTCATTTCCATCACCTCTAGATGTCCTCCTTTCTTCTTCTGTGCCATAGTGTGTATCCTACTACCTATCTCTGGCCCTTCATTTCCATCACCTCTAGATGTCCTCCTTTCTTCTTCTGTCCCAGAGTGTGTATCCTACTACCTATCTCTGGCCCGTCATTTCCATCACCTCTAGATGTCCTCCTTTCTTCTTCTGTGCCATAGTGTGTATCCTACTACCTATCTCTGGCCCTTCATTTCCATCACCTCTAGATGTCCTCCTTTCTTCTTCTGTGCCATAGTGTGTATCCTACTACCTATCTCTGGCCCGTCATTTCCATCACCTCTAGATGTCCTCCTTTCTTCTTCTGTGCCATAGTGTGTATCCTACTACCTATCTCTGGCCCTTCATTTCCATCACCTCTAGATGTCCTCCTTTCTTCTTCTGTCCCAGAGTGTGTATCCTACTACCTATCTCTGGCCCTTCATTTCCATCACCTCTAGATGTCCTCCTTTCTTCTTCTGTCCCATAGTGTGTATCCTACTACCTATCTCTGGCACATCATTTCCATCACCTCTAGATGTCCTCCTTTCTTCTTCTGTCCCATAGTGTGTATCCTACTACCTATCTCTGGCACGTCATTTCCATCACCTCTAGATGTCCTCCTTTCTTCTTCTGTCCCATAGTGTGTATCCTACTACCTATCTCTGGCACGTCATTTCCATCACCTCTAGATGTCCTCCTTTCTTCTTCTGTCCCATAGTGTGTATCCTACTACCTATCTCTGGCACGTCATTTCCATCACCTCTAGATGTCCTCCTTTCTTCTTCTGTTCCATAGTGTGTATCCTACTACCTATCTCTGGCACGTCATTTCCATCACCTCTAGATGTCCTCCTTTCTTCTTCTGTCCCATAGTGTGTATCCTACTACCTATCTCTGGCACGTCATTTCCATCACCTCTAGATGTCCTCCTTTCTTCTTCTGTCCCATAGTGTGTATCCTACTACCTATCTCTGGCACGTCATTTCCATCACCTCTAGATGTCCTCCTTTCTTCTTCTGTTCCATAGGGTGTATCCTACTACCTATCTCTGGCCCTTCATTTCCATCACCTCTAGCTTTCTTCACTGCTTTGCTATTACTGCCCAGCTTTCTTTGCTATACTGTAGCACTGGTCATGCCACTTGTATATACACTTTATTTTTCAGCTTCTTTGGCATTCTTCTGTCATGCACTACCCCTGACACTCTGTGCCTGTTGGTTGCATCTCATCATATTCTAGCTTTGGTCTCCTGATTCAGACTTCCCTTCTCCTCAACCACCCCTCCCAGTACAAGATGTTAACCTGTTCCACTATTTTCCTTTCTGTCTCAGTTCTCAACTTCTTCTGATTTTCCCTATTTGCTACCATTACAGCTGTCTTATCTGTACTGCCTATGAGTCTGACTTCTACTTCCACTTAAATAGTTGTACTGATAAGGCAGTCTCTATTTGCACCAAATCATCATCATCATCTTTCGGCTGTTCCCATTAGGGGTCACCACAGCGGATCATCTGTTTCCATTTCTTCCTGTCCTCTGCATCTTGCTCTGTCACACCAACCACCTGTATGTTCTCTTTCACCACATCCATAAACCTTATATTAGGCCTTCCTCTTTTCCTGTTACCTGGTAGCTTCATCCTTAGCATCTTTTCCCAATATACTCAGCATCCCTCCTCAGCACAGGTCTAAACCAACATAATCTTGCCTCTCTGGCTTTGTCTCCAAACCTTCCAACCTGGGCTGACCCTCTAATATACTTATTCCTAATCCTGTCCACCTTCGTCACACCCAGTGAAAATCTTAACATCTTTAACTCTGCCACATCCTGCTCTAACTCCTGTCTTTTTGTCAATGCCACTGTCTCCAACCCAGATAACATAGCTGGTCTCACTACCATCTTGTAGACCTTCCCTTTCACTCTTACTAGTACTCATCTGTCACAAATCACTCCTGACACTTTTCTCAACCCACTACATCCTGACTGTATTTTCTTTTTCACATCTCCTCCACACTCAGCATTACTCTGAACTGTTGATCTCAAGTATTTAAACTCATCCACCTTCACCACCCCTACTCCTTGCATCCTCACCATTCCTCTATCCTCCTTCTTATTCACACACATATATTCTATCTTAGTCCTGCTGACCTTCATTCCTCTTCTCTCTAAAGCATATCTCCATCTCTCCAGGGTCTCCTCCACCTGTTCCCTACTCTCACTACAGATCACAATATCATCTGCAAACATCATAGTCCACTGGGACTCCTGTATGATCTCGTCTGTCAACCTGTCCATCACCATTGCAAATAAGAAAGGGCTCAGAGCTGATCCTTGATGTAATCCCACCTCCACCTTAAACGCATCTGTCACTCCTACTGCAGACCTCACTGCTTTCACACTACCCTCGTACATATCCTGTACCACTCTTACATACTTCTCTGACACTCCCGACTTCCTCATACTATACCACAACTCCTCTCTATGCACCCTGTCATATGCTTTCTATAATTGTACAAAAACACAATGCAACTCCTTCTGACCTTCTCTGTACTTCTCCATCTACACTCTTAGAGCAAACATCGCATCTCTATTTGCACCAAATATAAACAAAAAATTAAAAGCAAACTGATGTGAAGGAATAACTGTATAAATAAATTATTCAACAAAAGGATAAAATTGCTTAATGCTTAACACTTATAATAAGTCTCCCTACCTTTAAAGCACTCTTAAGCAAATTTGTAAAGAACTTAAGGTTACCATTAGGATGCTCAAACCTGAGTATGCCACTTAAACCAAAAATAACTGCAAATCTTTCTTTAACTCTATCAGGAAGTTAAGAACTAATACCCGACATTGCTCAGAGCTGGTCCACAATAATACTGCATAGTCTAACCCAGAGGAAATAGCTAATGTCCTAGCAGACAAATTTAGTGCAGGTTTTACTCCACATGTGGTTATTGCTGTTACACGTGTTTCACAATCCCAGTCAACCCCTTTAATTACTAAGAAAGAAGTTCTCTTTGTCAAATCAAAAGCTAAGAACACCTCATCCATGGGTCCTGGTAATATACCAGGTTGATGGATTATCTGTGCCAAATAATGCCTTTATAAACCCCCACTTAATCTCTTTAATCTAAGCGTCTTCACTGGTTACATTCCTGAAACCTGGAAAAAAGCTAGTGTAGTGATATTACACAAGGGTGGCCCAACCACAGACCCTGGTAACTATTGACCTATTAGTATATGTTCAGCTGGGAACACATTACTTCAGACCTCATTAATATGGATTTTGAAAATCTTTTGACCCTGGATCCTTATCAATTCAGCTTTGTCAGAGGAAGGGCCTTCCTTATTGACTTCATTCATTTTCTTTAAAAAAAAAAAGTAATAGAAGCAGCAGGCTGTGATTGTGCAGTATATACAGCATATCTTGACCTGGCAAAGGATTTTCATACTGTTCCTCATACAGGCATTTTTGACAGACATGTAAAGATGAGTATAACTCCTTATGTGGTGCAGTGGATAGGTAATCAGTTGTTTGATAGAACCCATTTAGTTAGAGTCACAGGTGTCACTTCTGAAAGGAAAAGTCACCAGTGGTGTCTCTCAGGACTCAGGGTTAACCCTCTCTTATATGAATTATCAGTTCTGACATAGTCATATTTACATTTATATAAAAGTAATCAAACTACATTAACAAGTTAAAATTTACAAACATTATGCGTCACATATATTGCTATATATCATATAACCTAAGCAACAAATGATTCAGTTTGTGCCTCTTTTTTACAAGAAACATCTTTATTAAACCATCACTTACAAAATAAACAATCATACATTTATATAAATGAAAACAAACCACACCGACATAATCCTAGTTGCAAGCATTTTAAATCACAAACCATACTGACACACTCCCAGTTGCAAACATTATACAACACTTATAATCTACCCAATCATCTTTAGTCAAACATTTCATAAATCATTTAAGTCCTGCCTTCTTTTAAACCTCATTCCTCCCCTGTATGTATTATTTCCACAATTCTCATTTTCTCCTATGTAGTTTGCTCCTGCCATTGACTAAACATTTCAGTTCCAGTTGTTTTATCTCTTTTACTATTTTCACTACTTCTAATATAGTTGGTTTAGATTCTGATTTCCATTTTCTAGTAATTACTTTTTTTTGGCAGCCACCATAATTAGACACAGCAAGGCCTTACCATGTCTAGACAACTTTGATCTTGTATCATAGCTCAGAAGAATAATCTCCCTCATCACACAAATCTACCCACCCAGCATCTCTGAGAGTGCATCCAGCAGAGAATGCCTAAAGTCCACCAATTCACTGTATTCCCAGAAAATATGTTCCCAATTATCTTTTTCTTTCCCACCACACCTCCAACATTTACTATCTTCCTGAGGAAAAATTCCCTGGAGTATACTTGGGGTATAAAAATATCTATGTAAACATTTCCAAGCAAAAATCCTAAATCTTCTAGATTTTGTTGCATATTTAGGAGGCATACATATAT
Organism: Protopterus annectens; assembly: GCF_019279795.1. Lineage (NCBI taxonomy): Eukaryota > Metazoa > Chordata > Ceratodontiformes > Protopteridae > Protopterus > Protopterus annectens. The sequence continues at coordinate 995,093,431 of NC_056745.1, read as the reverse complement.
CCTCCCATTGTTTCTTTGTGAATTGGTTATCCAGTCTCTCTTACCAATCCTTTCTAACCTCCTCTGATTGATTCTTATAGTTATCATGCAATATTTTATATGGTCTGCTAATTATTCCTTTTTTAATGGCAGCTTCTGTTCTCGATTGTACTAAAAACTCTAGCAGTGCAAACTGAGTGTTGTTATTCAATCTTCCACTGACTCATAACTGCTCTAGCATGCATTAGACCCTGTTAAGAATTGGTTCAAAGACAATGGTCTTGACTAAAATGAACAAAATGTACCAGAGTTCCCTTTGGCAAACAAAACAGTTTCACGTACCATACAGGTGGCACACCCCTCCAATTAGAAAATGTTGTATTGGATTGGGGCACTCTTGTTGATAATTCTTTATTATTTGCCCATCATGTCATCTCAGTAGTTCAGAAGTCATTCTATCTGGCTCATCTAATTTCTAAATTATCTGAAACAGATCCAAATAAGTCTTAATTCCCCTTTACTCATATCTCATCGAGCCTATTTATGAATATAATGTGCCTTTTGGAATGCATTTTTCTAAATATATCACTCAATTTGAGAGACTTTAAAAATTCATAATTAAAGAGATCAGTGGCCTCAAGGATCTTAGCTATCATGATAGACAGACAGCCCTCTCTATCTACTCCATCTCTTATTTATAGACTCCTCCATTATAATCTCTGTCTATTCCTTCAAACCATGAAATATGCAATCTTCTTTGATCTTCTATTCCTTCACAGAAGAAACGGTACCTCAAATACACAGTTAAAGAAACTAGACCTTCGTCAACAGATAGCCAAGACATGTCAGCATGATAGATTCATATCCCAAGATATTCCACATCTCTAGAACAAACTTCTACTACACTTCAAACAGAGTAGTATCCTTGCCACCTATAAGGTAAATCTAAAACAATATGATGGGAAGCCTTAAATTCTTCCCTGGTCTACCTCATCTTGGCCTCCTTGAATCCAGATGGAAAATTTGAATTTTTTTTCAGCTTGTAATGATCTGCAGACTGATTGCGTAATAGTTAACTATGAACCCATAAGCCTAACTAGAACTGTGCATTTTTCAGTATAAATAAAATTCGAATTATTTGTGCGATCTTGTCAGGTGTTCAAATCCATCAGTACTGCAACATTCTAGTTTAGTTCTTACTTGTTACACAAAATCAACACCTTTACAAAGAAATGATTGAGTTCTCAGTATATCTGGTGTCAAACACATTAGTCTGTTCCCTGAATCATACTTAAATTCTTTTAATTTATTTTATACCATGAGCTCTTTTACCTTCTTTGACATTGTCAGTAGACAATAGCACCTCCTTCTGAAGGCAGAAGCTTTAACAAATAGTTGTCTGCTATATATTAAGAACCATCTCAAGTACAGATACTAAAGGTTATTTGAATATGTCTCCTTCAAGCCATTTCATTTCCTGTTTTTGATTAAAGTATGAAAAATGATTGTCCTTACCCTTAGAAACATACATGAAACCCTTACATATATAGATTCTGTTTCCAAGGCCCTGAGTTATTTTTCTAATTCACATATGTCATGAAAGTATTTGAAGAACTTTCATTGTTAATTTACATGTTTACAGAAGGTATTGCTTTTATTTATTGCTAAATAATTTTATGGATGCATCTGTTTGCATACATCATCACTCTAATATCCCAGGAGACTTATGAAAATTGACTATTAGCAAAGTGTTTTTAATGTTCTGGTAAAATGTGAGAGTTCAAAATATGACATTATCCATAAATACAGAAAGTACAAGAAACGAGCATTATGTCACATTTTGTTTTTCTTTAGAAGTGGAAGGAAAGGAACACTGAGCTGTGAAATGGGCTGTCTTTAGACTTCAGCTGAGATCATTTTTCTTTACATTAATATTGTAGACATTTGGATTAAGTGCTTAATAAGAAAGTTTGGGTTACTTTACCATTTGCGTCTGTTGGCTTGTTTCTTTATAGATAGTTAAACCCCTTTGTTTGTAATTAATATTCCTTTATTTATCATGTGATCAAACGGACTGCAAGATAACTGAAACCTGGAGTGTTTACAGATAAAACTTCTGACTTAAGTTAATATACAACATTTGTAATATATATTTAAGTTGTATAATTTTAGTGCTATTGATTTAGTTTTTTTTTTTAATACTGAAACAAGTACTAGCAACATACTTGTTTCTAGTTCATTTTCTTAACTCACTACTTTATGCAGCTGTTAGATTAATTATCATATTCTGGTGAGCTACAAGAAAACTGAACGAATAGTGCTTAAGATTTGCAGACTTTGCAGATTTAGTTTCTGATTTATAGTTAGTGCATGACATTTGAACATCTGTAAAGCTGTAAAATGCATATTATTTATGACAATTTTATCAACTTTACTACTTTTACCTTTAAGGTAAAATAGGCCTAGAATTCTAGCATTAGTTTTTATCTTTTGAAATTTGATATGTATAATAGAAAAACGTTGAACCTGAGAATAGTACAGGGTATGTTAAACAAAATAAATACCAGTGTTCTAGCTTAATTCTGACATTCAGTGTCGTGAGGTGAACTGGAACACAGAAAATGAATAGTATAAATAACATTATAAACAGGTGAGAGTTAACTGCACATGAACAAATACAAGATTACAGTAAAACAGGTATACACTGAATAAATAGATTCATAGTCATTTTAATGGGTTTAACTGACAACACAGAATCATAAAATGTGCAAGACTACTGAGCCATGTGGACATTTAATCCTTGCCAGTACTTGTGGGTAGAGCTTACCTCCTTTATCAAGATGTGATAGGTCAGCCATAGTGGGGATGAATTTACAAACACACAACCAATTGCCTAATTCCTTCTTTATCAAAGAGAGAGTGTGTCACATTGCTTCATCATCAGGGGAATTTGTTGTAGAGAAGGGGCATTGTTGTGTGACAAATCTGTATCTTCGCTATCATTTGTTTATTTGCTGAAGCAAGTTCAGATTGCATATTTTATTGTTCACTGGACTGTTCAATTTGTAAAGAAATAAGAGATCTTGGACTATCAGGTCCCTAAAGGGAATGGAAGAAGGCAAGTCATAGATCATCCCTAGTGGAGTCTATAAGACACTGAATACAGAGACAATGCCTCTGGCCTGTCTTGGCTCTCATGTCCTTTAAGTCTATAATCTTTTTTGTCAGGAATCTTTGAGATCTCTCCAACTACTTGATATGTTTAGTTAGATACCACCTGAGGTGCTGTATTTAATGATGGGCTTGATCAGTGTAGAATATAGATGGGTACAAACTTATGTGAATCTAGAATAAATAGCATTTTCAGTCAGCTGTGCCAGCTAGAAGGATTTCCTAATCACTGTTTCAACATGATTATCAATGGAGAAGAAGTCATCTGTTCATGCCCCATGGTCTCTTATAACATCTTCATTTTGGAGTGGGATGTTTTCTATACTGTAAGCTGTGTGGAGGGTTTGGTTGCCAAATGCAGCAATATTACAGTTGTTAGCATTTACTTTTAGCCCATTTTCAGAGCACCAGCTATTTACATGGGTAAGTGGGTAAGTTCACTGTATAACTCCTACGCATCAGAAGGGGATTTAAGTACAACACCCAGTTTAGAATCATCTGTTTACTTGCTTAACCAGACTTCCCTGATTTTGATTTGGAGATTAGATAAGTATATTTCAAATAGTAGAAGTCTCAGTGCATATCCTTGTGTGGGTACCACATAGATATGGGCAGGAACACATCATTGTGTACCCCACTGTTTTTTTCATGCTCTCAGAAGATGCACACATCACTCTTACTATATTGTTTCTGTCCCTTAAGCCAATTAGCTATCCATCTAACTGCACAGGGATCAAGTTGGAGTGTATATAGCTTCTTGATTTTTGTTTGCAAGTGGTATTGTATCAGATGCCTTGGTGAGGCCCCGGCATGCTGTAAGAATGGCATGACGATTCTTCATAGCTTATATTACCCTCTCAAAAAATCATCAGATTCATTAGACAGCATCTGCACTTAAAGCCAAATTGCTGGGAGTTAGGTCTTATCAGACTTTTTGTACTGAAGTTTATCAGGTCCCTCATAAAACTTTCCATTCCTTAGAGATGAGGATTGTCAGACTGATGAGTCTGTAATTTCCAAGTTCCATGGTGTGGCCAAACTTGTGGAAGGCATTAAAACTTTAGTTCACCAAATCTCGGAGACAAAGTCAGTAGGTAAGCTTAGTCTGAATAGCTGTAGGAACACGTCAATCAATGCATGTTTAGTGCTGTTCAGCAGGCAGCCTGATATGTCATCAGGTCCAATGGAGGATATTGTGTTTGGATTTGGAGTGTACTTTTAACAAGTGCTCTTTTGAGATCATTGGGTATATGACATTCTTAGCTATATGTGGATTTTGTATAGATGTCTTCTGGTTGAAATTTGGATTGAATTTGCTAATATATTTGCAATAGTTTTGAATTTTATATATCTTTTCTTACATCTACTGGTAATACGTCATAAATTATTTTATTTATTTTCCATTTGTTTACTGAGTTAGTCTGACTGAACACAAAGTGACCGTTTTCAGTAGAGGCCAGGGGAGAAAAGCTCCAAATACATAGCAAAAACTTATAAAAATAATAAAAATAATAAAACAAATATATATAAACATAACTATTTTGTACAAAGAGCATAGAACATATAGAAGTAGTAAAAATCAAAGTTCTACAATTGATGCCGCATACAGTGGCTAGAATATTGAGAAACAATTAAACGGGATATTATACAACAAATATAGAATTGCTTGAATATAAATTCAAAAAGAAGTTTCCATAGACAAACAGTAGAAAGGTGGCCTAAACACCTGGTTCACATTATTATGCATTAAGTGAAACTACACAGTACACCTGTGATCTAGGGATGTTGAAAGTCAGGAAAAGGTGAAATGTTCCTGAATAAATGTCTAGTGATATTTTTAAAAATGCTTTTTTCAACTATGGATTGTTTAGATGAGGACTTTATAAGCATATTTAGTCATTAGCTCTGCCAATTAACTGAGTTTTTGGGTGGTAAAGAGATAAAATGACTTTTTTTTGTTTCAATAGTGATAAAAAATAAATTTGCAATTGGAAAGATTTACTTCCAGTTTGGGAATGCAAATATTTTTGATAACAGATGTTCAACATTCAAATATTAGGAGATTTAATAACATACCAAAGTTTATGCCTTTTGAAAATGTTTCCAGTATTTGTATCAACATGCCCTTAAAAGTAAAATATAAAGTATTTAAAATGGAAAGATTATGGGGAACAGACACTAAGAGTACAGTGACTTATTTAGATTTTAGAGTAATACCAAAATTTATATATGCAGTTTTGTTAATATTGGCTGTAAGTCTGCCTTCCAGAAGCCATTGCTAAGGTTAAGCAATCTGAATTTTCTTTTGGATACTTGCCATTTATTTTCCAACTTTCAAGAGTAACTGATCTTCGATATATAATGTGACTTGCAACTTAGATTAATTGCCAATTCACTAAGAAACAAGGCAAAGAAAAGTGATACCAGTAAAAGAACCCTACACTACTTCCATATTATTGTAGCTCAAATCTGATAGGTAGGCCCCAGAGATTATTTTAAAGACATAATCTGCCATATAGCTTTCAGTTCACTTAAGCAAATCATCAAAAATCCCACCATTTTACATTTTTTATATGGAGCGAGTGATCGAAACTCAGTTGTCCTCACACCAACAAAAACAAATTTTATAAATACCAGAAATACAAATTTTATAAATACCAGAAATATTTGAAATAGTGAGTGAGAATATTGTACCCTATCATAAAACCATGTGGTATTTGCGAGTGTAGACCATGTTTATTGACATGTTCTAAGATCTGGTTATCTCCTGTATGTTCACCATTGTTACAAGGCAGAAGTTAGCGGTAAGCCAATAATTCAGTAATGCTTTTGATTTAGATACCTTTGGAAGCAAATGAATTATTTCATGGGTGTTTGTGACAAGACCCATTTAGCAGGCATTATAGTAACTATATTTTTCAATGGTTTGGTGTAATAGATTTAGACCAGTCTAATGATTTTTGTAATGGTAAAAACTTGGAACCAAAGGCAATGCGGAGATTATTAAGTAGCTTCCAGAATGTGCTATCATAAATGATAATGTGGGTCTGTGGGAAATCTTTACAGATTCAAACTTTGACCTTTTAAATGGCTAGAAAAATAATACAGAGGAATGGTCATTTCAGAAATTAGGTAATATCACTTCACTGTGACATCTATATGTAGTGTTGGTGATTACAGTATCTTAAAGGGAATAGGTTGCTGTTGTTGTCTTAGGATTGTTGCTATCTCTGACAATTTATGACAAATTCTGAATGGCCGTATACTGTGCCCAATAGTTTCCTGTTTGGCTACAGCTGCTTAGAACTGCATTCTCCAAACTGTTTATTAATTTTAGGAAACACCTGTCATATTTCTTACCGTTAAGACTCAAATAGCTTCATTGGGAAAGCATGTTCACCTTCATACCTACATGTTAATATAATTTGTTCCACGCAGTATTAATGCATTTAGGCACTTTCTATTCCTTGGGAGATATATTACTGAATAGTTTGACCTCTACGTTAGTTTTGTTCTTAATTAGTGGAAGCACACCACAACACCTCTGAAAGTTTGGCTATTATCAGTAAAATGGTAATAGGTGAGACTGATATTTTGATAAAGACAGATATTCTTGAGACAGGATTCAGTGTAGCTACTGAGTGTTTCCCTGCAGCTACCAAGTATCTAACATTGTCCATGTGTTATTCGCATTCTGGTAAGTAGCAGCAAGCATATCTGATTGAGTAATACTTGTCAACATGCATGCCTTAAGCCTAAGGATAAAAGTCACTCTGCTTGAAATTAGAATAATTCCAGTCACTATCTGCAATTTAGGATTCAAGTTAGTGAGCAATACCAGATTTAAGAATTTTACATTACATATATATCAAAGAGATTAGCAGTTTTGAATCCATATATTCAGTTATAGTCCTGATCTGACAGTTCCAATTGTAGGTATATAACATATATCACCAGATTTAAGATTATCATGATACATAATTCTTTAAATAAATTGGCATCTATGCGGGCAAGGTTTCAGTTATATCAACAGTTTTCCCAAGTGAATCTCAATTAAAAGTTACTACAGTATGGTCTTGACTGAAAAGTATATTGTTTTATTTTATGTGTCGGAGTAAAAAAGCACTCTAAATCAAAATCTGAGCTGCCGACACAGTTACAGCTGAGTCAAAGGTTGTTAAAAACATAGGATAGCAATTATACTAATATTTTAAAGGAGCTTACGAACCTTAGAAACTTGCTCAGGGAAACACTCAAAATTCATTGACTTGCTCAGCAGCAAAGCAATCAGTCAGCCATCCAGCCCAAGTTGCCTCACTGAGTTATATGTTTGTACAGCTATTGCTCAGGATGCACTGATGTTCAAAGAAGTGTATAAATCAAGAATACAGCAATACAAGAAATTTGTAAAAATATCTTTTTCAGCCAGAGTTCAGACAAACAAATGCTGGTATAAAAAGTTTAACAGTAAAAGGAATGATAACTATGCAAATGTGAGTAACAAGAATGGTCCATTAAAACAGGTCTGTGAGCTATTTGACTTATGCGCGTGTGTGTGTTTATGGTATCTGAGCACAATTAGCCATTAAGTACTTCATTGTTTTTATATACATGCAAACCCTGATAGCAGTGTATGTGTAGGACACCTGATCTACATGAGAACTCGCGGTTCATATTTTTTCCTGCAGTTGAGTAAAATATTGTTGAAATAAATTACTTACTAATTGCTAGTCTGCTACTATGAATGACATATCAATTTATAACCTGTCTGGTCTCTGTTAAGCAGTTCACTTGAGAAACAAACTCCTGGGAAGGTGCTATAATGAATTTATATATACATACACACACATACATATATATATATATATATATATATATATATATATATATATATATGTGTGTGTGTGTATAAAAGCAGCGATTATCTGGACATTCAACTGGATGAAACAGCAGTAAATGCTGGATATGAAGGGGAAAGAGAGATGAATGACTGTCCAAGATGTCGGTCAGTGGTTTCATCCCTGTGGTTTTGGATGGCAGAAGATACGGGGTTTGCAGGAGAAAAAATACTTCAGAAGAGAATATAAGAGCTGCAGATGGAATTTAATTGAATTTTTGGATGCTCTTCATTTGACTTTGTTAATTTTTCATGAATTCTCCATTTCATTAAACTTGTCTGTTGACGTATGAAGAATCCATTAAAAACAGATAATGTGTGTATGTGTGCTTGAATGTGTGCATGTGTGTGTGAGTGTATGCATTTGTGTGAATGTATCTATGTGTGTTTGTTTGTGCTTGTGTGTATTTATGTGTGTGGGGGGGGTTCGGAGTAACTCTTTGGTGTTTGGTGCAAGATTGTTAACAGTGGGGTAAGAAACATTCCTTATTCCCCACTGCTGTGCAATCTCAGAGTTAATATATATATAAGTAGTAGTGGGTGTGGGAGTGAAGGGGGACTTGCCACCCCGGAAAAATACTTTTTTTTTTTTATTTGAGTCATTTGACATTTCAGCTCCCTATATCAAAATATTAGTTTAGTGACTTTGAAATTTCAGTATTGACCCAAATTTTCAGTCAATAAAAGGACAAAGTGATACTGCAGCAGAGGATGCAGCTACACAACAGGAGTCAGAATACCGGAGAAAGAAGAAGGGAAAGGACAGGCAAAGGACAGGATGATATAGGTAGAGATTGGCAAAAGTGTTTGGGCAAGCAGAGTCATACAGATAAAGGAAGTGGGAGTAACTGTTGTCAATGTGTCTGTGAAAGAGAGAACAAGGAGAGCAAAGCCAAGGTGGAAAAAAGATGCTGATAGGAGTGAAAAGAGCTGAAGGTAGACATGCAGGATTGAAGCTGCATGGAACACATGTAGAAAACAGTCAAGAAAGGCTGTGAGATGGATGAGGACAGTAAATGAAAGGAAAAAAAGAGCAGAACAGTGGGAGGAACTTATAGAGACTGAAGGTCAGGACTAAACCTTTAATCTGAGAAGATGATCTCTTAACCGCTGAACCATCCTGCCCTACTAAAACACTAAACACTATTGTCTCTATTTGCATATGCTTTTATAATGCTGTGAGCTGTGCTGAATATACTTTGCACACAGTGATATGTACATAATCGACTTATCATGCTACGCATGTGATTCCTTTACGTCTCCATCCTATGCTCCCCATGTCTCTATATTATCTAATATACAGCTACACATGCTGCATGGATGTCTAACAGGTTAGGTGATATACAACATATTTTATTAAACTTATCCATTCCTTTTGTCATTAACATAAGGTTTCCTATGAGCCGCACAGAGGCAATGATACCTTTGGTAGATATATTATGCAGAAATAAAGCATATATAAAAAACATACTTGCTTGATTATGGATGCAACTGGAATTATCATAGACTAGGTATGATTGGCAACATCAGCAGCAAAGAGACTGGTTACACTACACCTTGGGCTGCTTTCCTTTATAGTACCTTTCCCTTCAAAAGGGACACTGACAGAAAAGGGAAGCCAAGTTTCATTTCAGATTTATATTGCCACAATACCGTTTATGTATTTGAGTATGTATGTATGTGCATGTACAATCTCTTGAAAATGGCTTTGAATCCATTGCAACATTTTGCAAACTACAAGAAAATCAGAAAACCAAAAAATACTGTGGCAAAATAAACTGATATCAGCAAATAGTACAGATAAAGAGAATTAGAATTCAATCTGCCTTTGCTCTCCCACTTGTTTCTGTAGAAAATATGAGACTGTATTAATCATCTTATTTCACCTATATAGAGAGTTGTCTTGAAGACAACAAGTCTTATGATATTTAAAAAGAAACTAATTAAAAAAATGCTCCAGCAATTTGCACCCATATCAGCTTGCCCAGTAAAATGCCTGCATTAATAGTGTTAAATATCTGGACTGTGCCATTGTACCAGATCTATTTACTCTAAGGAAGGAAACCGTCAGTTCTGTTTGTTCTTGACAAACCAACAACAAAGCTTTTGATGGATTTGTTCTTTGCCAGGGCTGCAAGAGAGAAGGAAAGCAGCACGTTTGCCAGAGGATTATACAAAGACAAATGTGGCCGTAGGATTATACAGAGGAAGATAATGGAATCTTGTAGGACACTGCTGGTTTGCTGAGAAATTTAACTAAAGAAATGGCTAACACTTCCAGCATGCATGAGAAGGAAAACATTTCCTTGGCTCCTTGAAGTAAAAGGGAAACTTTCAATAGTATCATGTTTCTAATTCTGAAGAAAAAGACAGATTTTTTTATTAATGGTTAATTGCATTCTTAAGCATTTCCTGAACTCTAATCCATTCTTTCCCTTATAGTTTTATTTCTAGAGCCACTCGTGAAAGTTTAGAACATCTGCTAGGCTTTATATCCTTATTCTCTGCAGCATATATGGGCAAACCGGTACAACACATTTTTGAAGTGCAGCATAGACTGCCGCTTATTTTAAAATGCAATCTTGTGAGAGGAATATGTAACAGGGACATGTGGAATGAATATCTTTCTAATAACGTTGTTCCATCAACATAAAACATAAGTAAGAAAATAAAATCTTAAGTAAACCAACTGAAGTCATCAGGATCCATTACTATGTAGCTGATTTTATTATTGGGTCACAAAAAGATTCGGTATTATTTTCTGTTTAAGATGATAAGGGGGAAAAGGAGTTCAAATCCCACTCTAGGGATTATCATTATATCTATACATAACCCAGTATTAGTGAAGGCATCTTTTTTATGGAAATGTTACAGATATTTATTGCATTCTTTGGAAACCTGAAGTGTGAATTATTGCCTCCTGGGCCTAAATACAGCCAAATATTATTGACCAAGCTTTATTCAGATGTGTCTAAATGCTAAACAGTAAACTGTAATACATGTCTGCAGAAGTTCACACCAAAACAGACAACTGGTATACTTAGATATGGTGGATTACTTGTGAAAACATGATGCATAACTGCAACAGGCATTATTTTATTTGCTCTGTTATTATTCTATTCTCTCCCCCAACCAAATTAATGATCTATTTGTTCCCCTGTTTGGAGCTCTACAGCTCATTTCAGTAGTGAATATTAGAAAAAGATGGGAGCCAGACTGTCAAATGTGCCATTGCAAGAAGTGCTTACTCTTAACTTTACCATTTTCCCTGGACATACCAGTATTGACAAAGGGGGATAGTCTGCAGTGGGCTTAGCGATATATGTACCCACCTCGGCAAGCATGTAATAAAACAACCCTGCCTGCCCCTTGTAGACATCTTAGCATGATCACTGATTTCAAATTGTAATTCTACCACTGAGAGTGTGCCTAGCTAAATAGTCACACCTTTCATAGAGGGGGGCATCTGGGAGTCACCCAGCCCTTCACTCCTTCCTTACCCCATTAAGTTCATCTAGTAGTGAGGCCAGTTCTAGAACCCTGGTCACTTGGGTCATAGTCAAGGTTCTACCCCTCTTACACTACAGACTTGGATGTCTATGTGGTCTATTTTTCAATTTAGTTACAATTTCTAATCTTAAGGCCTTTAGAGGAAACCCAGTCTGTGCATCTAGTAAACTTTCTGTAGTAGAAACTCCAGATAAATTTTCTGCTACATATTGCACATGTGATAAGAATTTTTGTTTGTGTTCCTTCGCATGTTGGTATCCACTATCTTCTAATTAATGGATTCTCACTTAAATTACTTTTACAGGTTCATTTCTACTTTTGACAATTCTTTTAGTCCTGTTTTACCTGTGCACTCATTTGCTTTATTTATGTCAGGAAACAATCTTGGAACTCCTAGACGTTTACTATTCTTCCAACTTGATTACAACATTTTTCTACCTTGTCAAGGCTTTCCTGTTAGTCTTGAAGTAACTGGTTCACAGAATTACCTGACATTTTA
>NC_056745.1:995006375-995076375 GCF_019279795.1 Protopterus annectens | reverse complement strand
TATATATATATATGTGTGTGTGTGTGTGTGTGTGTGTGTGTGTGTGTTTTTTTATTTGTATATATATAGATCTATGTCAAATTATCGAAGTTCCAAAACTTTGAAATTTTATCAAAGTTTTGGAATTCAAACATTTAAAAAAATATATGTTTATCTACATGGCAAGCCCACCTGCACCCCTTACATCTCCTGCAAATTAAATATACCAACTCTGAGATCACTCTACATCAAAGAAAAGGGGAAATTTCCCATTTTGTGATGTACTGGGATCTCCATTCAAGCCTTTCAAAGTTCCAAATTTCAAACCTGATTAATCTGATAGGCACTCATATATATATATATATATATATATATATATATATATATGTATGTATATGTATTATAAGAGATCTGGGAACACAGGTTGACAGCAACCTCTCTTTTGACAATCACGTTGCTGTTGTGGTCAGAACGTCCTTCTATGCGGCACATCTCATTACTAAGGGTTTTGCATCCAGGAAGAAAGAGGTCATTGTCCCCCTCTACTCTTCTCTCATTAGGCCAATCATCAAGTACAATGCCCCATTTGGCATGTACCTCACTAGACACCTGCAACAACTGGAGAGGCCACAAAAGTACCTCACAAGGAGGATCCTAGGCCATAAATACTTGTCCTATATGGACAGACTCAAACAATTCCAACTATTATCTGTCTCATATCGCCTACTTAGAGGCAATTTCTGCTTAACTTACAAAGCCATGTCTGACCCAGCTCTGTTATAAATGCTACATATAAAGAAATCCCAATCACTCCGCACCACATGCTCCAGAGACCTCAGCCTCATTACCACAATCAACAGAACATGCTGGATGGACAGGTTCATAACCCAGAGACTGCCCATGCTATGGAATAGACTTCCCATGCATGTCAAGCAGAGCACCTCACTGGCCCTCTTAAAGAGAAATCTTGATGAGTGGATGGGAAATAGAAAATTCACCCCAGGGATCAATCCAGTGGCTCTACTCGACAGTGGCACTAGGAACTATGATTGGGTGGCACAATGCCAGAGTAATCTTATGGGCTAGCCTTGTAATGGCTTCAGGGCCATTAGCCTAGTACACACCTATGAACCTATGAACCTCTGTAAATACATGGATAGATAGATATAGATATACATATATATATATATATATATATATATATATATATATATATATATATATATATATATATAGATATAGATATAGATAGATAAATATATATATATATATATATATATATAGATACATATATAGATATAGATATAGATAGATACATATATAGATACATATACATTGAGAGAGACAGAGAGAGCTGTATATCACACACACATTTTTGTGAGAGGGCTTTTTTGATTGTTTATTTATTACCAATCATTGTTATTTATCCTATAGTACTGCCCATATGCCTTACTATTTTGAAAATTCATAAGAACATTATAGGCAAAAAGTATATTGAAAAAAGTGAGTAAAAATAATGAGTGGACTGCTCTTGCCTGCACAGATTGTTATGCAGCCAACAATCCTCACAGTGACTGATTTTATATTGTGACTGACTCTGTAGGCATACTGGGAATTAGTACATTGTGTTCCTTTAGCTTTTGGCTGATTTGTGCATGAGCTACTTTTTTCAATACTTTGGAAAAAAGAGCTGGGTAGGCTAATCAGCCTGTTACCCACATTCTGGAAACTGCTTCCTTTTATTACCAGTATTTTTCTTTGCTTCCACTTTTCTGTGACAGTAATTTTCTGTAAGCTCCAATTACTTTTTAGCACTTTTTGCTCCATTGCATCATCCTATGGCCTCCTTGCTCAGTTCTTCACTTCTGTGCCAAGTCTGTAAGCTTCTCTGAGTCCCTTCCAACCCCTGATTAACTCTGATATAGCTGGAACTGGTCACAGACCTGACTCCTAGGGGTATTGAAAGCCATTGTCAGCCCTTTTTTTTTTTTTTTTACTTTTAGGCCTACCCATTTACTCCCCTACTCCCACTGTAGCTTTTGTGGTTGTGTCAGAGGGGCAGCCATGCAGTGGAAGCATATGGTTTATTGCACAGGTTCAGCATAGAAAAGCCCACTCCCATCCTCTCATTAGTCATCACCTCCCAACATGACGTCAGCAATCTCCACCAGGGATCTCTGCAAGGAATGTCTAGGTAACAGCCAACCCAGAAGATGGGCACAGCCATTCCTCCCCTGCTGCTCCATGATTCACTTGAGCTGCCAATTAAGCCCACCTTGAGTGAGCTGCAGTGAAGGTTTTATTCAGAGTCAAGGCTTTGTTTAGAGTGACACAGGAAGCTCCATTTAATATTGTTAACAGGAGTGCAGTAAATGGCAGAGTGACCCAGTAAGCTCCATTTAATGGTGTTAATGGGAGTGCAGTAAACGATAAAATCTTTCTAATAAAATCATGTGGTAGATAGCCTGTAGGGACAGTAATATGCTTTTTGATATGCATGGCATTTTACTCACAGAGGTCGTACAACTATGTTTAATATGGGCAAGTACCTATTTCAGTGTAATACAGCTGATAAGAAAATTCATTGCCACTTGTATTGCTTATATCTTCTTATGAATCAAATACTGATTACAGATTTTTGAAATATTTTCAGTAATCCAAGAGTTGTATTCCTTGCAGTTGCTTTTGTCAGAAAGATAAGGAGAGATTGTAATTCATATTAAGTTCTTTACTGAGCTATGTATTATCTTCCAAAATTTGGCATGGTTGCTTTATAGTGTCATATTGCAATTTTTTCTTTCCTAACCTTATTTCAGTCAACCATTTTTCCAGTCCTATAATACTGCTTTATCATACACTACAGTCTTTCTTTCTTTTTTTTTTCTGTAAAGCTTCTATACTGTTTTTCTATTTCAGTTATCCCACATCTAACAAATTAAAGTTAAAAACTTTTGAGAGATGAAAAGAATTCAAAGGTTTTTATGTATTTATTTTTTAACTTTATGAGTTGAATATATGTATTTAGATAGAGATGTATTTTAAAACTATTAGACATCTTATATAGGCTATCTGAATTTTCCTAGGTTTATGATGCTGATATTTGCATTGTTTATTATTGCTTGCAATTTTTAAATATAAGCTGTTTAAGCATATACATAGGGCCAGATTCACGAAGGCTTGCATGGAGTCTAAGAGTAGAGTAAGACTCCATGCAGCCAACATGCCCGCGGAGTGATCCAGGAACAGCCAGTAGGGGCATGCAACAGAGCTCCCAAAACTAGTCCTACAAGGACAGGGCTTGGATATGCAAATTACCTCAATTGCAGGCAAATGCTATGCAAATGAGGTAAATTTGTGATCCAGGAAACTCGAACCTGTCTGAGTAGGAGTGTTATTTGCAGAAATGTACTCAGTTGACAACTGAGTACAGTTCTGCAAATAGGAAAATGGAGCCGTGACAGCTCCAAAAAAAGGATGTATTTACAGGAGAAAGCATACCAATGGCCAAAAATATGGCCATTGGCAATGTGAAGTGATGCAAAATAAAAATAAAATAACTTTTTTTTTTCATCCCGATGTCCGGGGTTTAAGTGTAGCGCAGTGCCGCGCAAATGCGCTGCGCCCTAAAAAACAGAAATCAATAATTAAGATCCACAAATGTGGATTTTATTGCTGATATGAATTTACAATGCAAGTGAATGGCAGGCTGAAGACAACATGGCCACCGAGTAGAGGTTGCTAAGGGGGAAAGCTCAGTCTAAGAGATGTAACCAAGCATTAGAAGGCAATCCTATGCAAATGAGGGTTAGGATAGTGAATCGCAAGTTTACATAGCAAATGAGCACAGTCAGTGGAGTGTAGGAGTAGGATAAGGGGAGTAACAGAGTAGAAGATAGGTGACATCACAAGGGGGGTATGTATGAAAAAAGTGTAGCTCATTGGAGCAGAGTGGCATGTGTCAGCCGACATTTACATATCATTGAAATAGGTGTGTCAACAGGTAGGCTAGGTAAAGTAAAGAAATTGAAGGTGTATGCCGTGGATAACACCAAAGTTTCTTGCTAAGCGTGCATGCCCGCGTGTGCTCGCCAGTAAACCCGAGTAAACCAGTGTGCATGCGTGTTAGCGTGTGTGCGCACGTGTAAGCCGGAGTAAGCATATGTAAGGCTGTGTAAACAGTTGTAAGCATGTTTGCACTGGTGCGCGCACATTTTAACAAGAATAAGCAAGTTTTAGTCCGTGTTAGCTGCTGTGTGCATGTTTGTGCTTGTGTGCGCGGCGCTCTCCCCTGAGGAAACAGGAAAAAGGAAGCACACCAAATAGTAGGAAGTTACCAGGGAGTACTAGCAGAGCTAGCAGGTGAAAACAATCAGAATCAGGCAATTACACAGGCAGTACACTAGCCCAGCCCAGCCCAGCACTTAAAACTCTGCAAACAACAGTCCATTATGTTTCTCTCAATCGACACTGCAACACTGCAGTAAGCTAATAGAAGTGAAAACTGAAAAAGGTTTACTGAGACAAAAAATGTTAGGGGCTGCCATTGCTTTTATAAGGTGACATATGCAACATGCTGAGGGTGGTGATAATGCAATTGCTGCTGGACAACCCACAGTGAGGAGACGGAGAAGAGTGTACAGGCCCAGGGTAACCTACCAGGGGCTACATGAGCTGGAGATAGTGGAGCACTATAGAGTGGACAGAGACCTCTTGCAGCAAATTGTTGAGCTGTGCAGGCCATGCCTCACACACAGAACCAACAGAGGGGAACCCATACCAGTAGAAACCAAGGTGTGTGCTGGCCTAAGAATATTAGCTTTAGTTGTAACAAAGCACCAAAATCAAAGATAAATCCAAATAACAATGACAGTTGAGTACACAAATAAACCTTTATAACAAGACAAAGCTTTCAGGTTAACAAACCCTTTCTCAATGTATGACAACAGGTATACTTAACACGCCCATATATATACACATATAAAATAATCATGTGACTTGCAGCCATAATCACATGATTCAGATACAAAATATCAATCATAAATAAATAATTAAGCTATTCCTAAAAACTTAAAACATATATTCTACAAAATAAAATAAACAATTATTTTAATTTAGTCTGTTGTATCCTATTTAAAACAGGTTTTAAAGATAACGCTGCATTCAAACCAGGGTGTGTGTCAGCATAGAATCTTAATATCCACTCATATTCTTTAAGGTCCAAAAATTGGACAAATCACCTCCCTAGTTGTTGCTAAAACACAATCTATTACTCTAAATTTAAAACAGTGTTTAATTCCATGGGATTGTATATGTCTTGACAATGCATTATTTTCATTGTTATGTTTTATATTGGATCTATGTTCTATTATTCGTTCTTTAAGCCTTCTAGTGGTCTTACCCACATAGAATGAAGAGCAAGTTTGACAGGTTGCAAGATAAACTACATTACTAGTGGCACAAGTGGCATAACCATGAAAATTATATTCCTTTCCTGATGTGGGGTGTATAAAATACTACCTCTTGTTGCATCTGTGACAATATCACCACAACTAGTACAGTTATGGCATGGATAAGTACCCTGTTTATTGCTTATCTCAAGATTGGGCTTTGTCTTAACAAAGTCCTTATATCCTAACAAGCTTTTCAAAGCACGCATGTTTCTATAACTAAAGTAGGGTTTATCACCCACTATCAAACGAATATCATCCTGTGCTAGTAGTATCTTCCAGTACTTGCTTATTATTTTTCTAATTGTATCAGATTGTGTATTATATGTGGTTAAAAATCTTAATTTGCTTTCTTGCCTAGTAGGCATTATTATATCATCTTCTCCGAAGGACTTATTAAAAATAGAACTAAACTCCCCATCCCTATGTGTTAATATATAATTCTTAGTACTTATCAGTATATCCTCAGGATATCCACTATTTTAAATTCTTCATATGTATCATTCAACTGTTCTAAAAAAACCTCATATTTTGAGTTAAGTCTACTTACTCTGGCCATTTGTGCTTTAACTATACCCTTAAAGACATGAGATGCATGCATGCTAGTTGCATGTAAGTATCTGCCTGCCGCTACTTCCTTTTTAAACACAGATGTGTTCAAGTCATTTTCTTGTTTAACTATTGTCACATCTAAGAAGTTTATATTTGTAATCGATATCTCCACCTTAAACTTCAAAAAATCAGTAGAACTATTCAAGAATTGAACAAAGTCCATAAGCTCAGCTTGATTACCCTTCCACAAAACAAAACAATCGTCTACGAACCTTTGATAAAAAACAATGTTATCATTTAGAAATATTTCACCTTCAGTTATACATTCCTTCTCCCATTGATATAGGACTATATTAGCGTACGTATTTGCAACTGGTGTTCCCATTGCTACCCCCGTTTGTTGCAAATAGTAGTTATCATCAAATAGGAAGACATTATTTCTCAGCACTAATTCAAGTAACATACATAAATTTTCTATATGCCTAGTAGTATAATTAGAATATTGTGTTAGAAAACTTCTTATAGATTCCAACCCATATTCATTTGGGATTACTGTGAACAATGAATTAATATCCATAGTCACCATGTACATATCACTAATATTAATATTTAAATTTTGTAATCTCATATAACATTTCTTTAATTTTATCAAAAAGTCCGATGTATCCTTTAGTACTGTGTTACATTTACTTAATAGGGGTTGCAATTGCTTTTGTAAATATAGGGATATCGGTTCTGTAATCCAGCCTATGCCAGATACTATAGGCCTCATTGGTGGGTTGTCCATAGATTTATGTACTTTAGGAATCCCGTACAGTTGTGGAATTACTGGGCAAGGTACTGTGAAAAAGTGGAAAAGATCTAGTGTTATGTCATTAGACAACTGAAGTTCATACACACACATGTTCACATAAATTATGCATTTTTTGACATCTATGGCAGATATACATTTGAAAGCTGTTCTATCATCCAATAACAACATTATGGCTTGGTTATATTTACATTTATCCATAATAACGACTGAACCTCCTTTGTCTGCTTGTTTCAATATAATGTCCGTATTATCTCTAAGATTTTTTAATGCCATGTGCTCCGGATATGTAATATTAAAAGATTTATAGTTTCTCTTACTTTCAAAAGCTTGCCTTATATCATATTCACATTGATTATAAAACGCTATTAGAACAGGTGGGCAACATGGCATAAAAGTACTACGCCTCTTACAGAAACTGTTGTCATATTCACTATTTTTAAAAATTAGCTTCAAAGCTATAGCTCTAGTGAATAATTTTAAGTCAGTCAGTACCTTTACCAGGTCTTCAGTACGGGTTGGTATGAAACCCAACCCTTTACTTAGTAAAGAAATATGTTCTGATGTCAAAACATATGATGACAAGTTTATAATGTATGCCTTTACCTTCTGGCTACTTTCTGCTGTTTTTGTGGACTGTTATTTTTGCGTTTTAAATCATGCATCTCATGTCTTTAAGGGTATAGTTAAAGCACAAATGGCCAGAGTAAGTAGACTTAACTCAAAATATGAGGTTTTTTTAGAACAGTTGAATGATACATATGAAGAATTTAAAAATAGTGGATATCCTGAGGATATACTGATAAGTACTAAGAATTATATATTAACACATAGGGATGGGGAGTTTAGTTCTATTTTTAATAAGTCCTTCGGAGAAGATGATATAATAATGCCTACTAGGCAAGAAAGCAAATTAAGATTTTTAACCACATATAATACACAATCTGATACAATTAGAAAAATAATAAGCAAGTACTGGAAGATACTACTAGCACAGGATGATATTCGTTTGATAGTGGGTGATAAACCCTACTTTAGTTATAGAAACATGCGTACTTTGAAAAGCTTGTTAGGATATAAGGACTTTGTTAAGACAAAGCCCAATCTTGAGATAAGCAATAAACAGGGTACTTATCCATGCCATAACTGTACTAGTTGTGGTGATATTGTCACAGATGCAACAAGAGGTAGTATTTTTATACACCCCACATCAGGAAAGGAATATAATTTTCATGGTTATGCCACTTGTGCCACTAGTAATGTAGTTTATCTTGCAACCTGTCAAACTTGCTCTTCATTCTATGTGGGTAAGACCACTAGAAGGCTTAAAGAACGAATAATAGAACATAGATCCAATATAAAACATAACAATGAAAATAATGCATTGTCAAGACATATACAATCCCATGGAATTAAACACTGTTTTAAATTTAGAGTAATAGATTGTGTTTTAGCAACAACTAGGGGAGGTGATTTGTCCAATTTTTTGGACCTTAAAGAATATGAGTGGATATTAAGATTTTCTGCTGACACACCCCCTGGTTTGAATGCAGCGTTATCTTTAAAACCTGTTTTAAATAGGATACAACAGACTAAATTAAAATAATTGTTTATTTTATTTTGTAGAATATATGTTTTAAGTTTTTAGGAATAGCTTAATTATTTATTTATGATTGATATTTTGTATCTGAATCATGTGATTATGGCTGCAAGTCACATGATTATTTTATATGTGTATATATATGGGCGTGTTAAGTATACCTGTTGTCATACATTGAGAAAGGGTTTGTTAACCTGAAAGCTTTGTCTTGTTATAAAGGTTTATTTGTGTACTCAACTGTCGTTGTTATTTGGATTTATCTAAGAATATTAGCAACAGGTACCTTCCAGGGACCAACTGGTGATATGATGGGGATATCACAGGCATCAGCATCCAGGGTACTGCACCAGTTCCTGAATGCCATGTCAGCACATGTCGGTGATCATGTATATTTCCCCAATTCCCGTGAGGTATTGGCCAGCAATATGCTTCTCTTCTAGAAAATAGCAGAATACCCTGAGGTAGTGGGTGCAATAGAATGCACGCACATATGCATCAAATCACCAGCCAGTGAGTGGGGTAGGGTCTACTTCAACCACAAGGGCTTCCCCTCCATCAACTGCCAGGTCATGTGTGATGCCCAAGGCATAATACTTAATGTGTGTGCTGGCTGCCCTGGAAGCTACCATGATTCCCATATCTGGCATCTGACGCAGCTGTACCAGACATTTGCCAATGGGACATCCCACATGGTCACCTAGTGGGGGATGCTGGCAATGCACTGGAGCCGTGGCTGATGACACCCATCAGAAACACACACACACCTGAACAGGAACGCCATAATGAGGCACACGCACAAACACGAAATGTAATCGAGCGTGTGTTTGGGCTGCTCAAGTCATGGTTCTGGTGCCTGGACACATCTGGTGGAGCCTTGCAGTACTCACCAACTACTTGTACCCAAATTGTCATGGTATGTGCTATGCTACATAATATGATCCTGCGAAAACAGCTGTAGCAGGACCAGCATAGGCCTGGGCCAAACAGCCCCCCACCATTGCCAAGGCCGTCACAAGTAGAGCGTGACTTGGAGGAGGAACAACCTGAGCCTGCCCCAGTAGGCAGAAGGAGGCATGCCCAGTATACCTTGGCCTTGGCAAAGAGGCAACACATAGCACATACACTGGCTCAGTAGGAACTCTGGAAATGATACCTCTCTCTGACTCGCACATATAGTAAAAGGGATGCCGAAGTTGACACTACCTGCTTTCAAGCATGTATAGGGAGTGTAGTATGTGCATCCGACATAGCCAGCCCTACAGTACCACCTGAGGCATGATTGCCATGTGTTAAGCAATATAAAGCAGTGCTAAACAGCATTTACCACCATGTAGTATATGTAAAGAAAATCGTACACACCAACTAGCACAACTGTGGTCAATGTTAAGAAATATTGGCCAACGTCCAGCATTGTTGGTTAATATTGAGCAATGTTGGACAAGCTGGGTCTAAGTATATGAAGGTCTTTCCAAACACCATTATATTGGGTGACTTCAACTACCCAAACATTGACTGGGAGCATTACTCAAGCCCCAATACCCTAGCCAAAAGATTCCTAGAATTTATAAACTCAAATGCTATGGAACAACTAGTCACCACTCCCACAAGAGGGGATAACATACTGGACCTGGTCATCACCAACATGGGGACTCTATGCTCCATACCAGAGGTATTCCCCTCATTGGTAAGATCGGACCATAAATTAATCTCACTGGATATCCACATCCCGATCCCACCCACAGCCCAGAAAACCACACTGAAAAACTTCTCAAAAGCTAACTTCACACTTCTGAAAACTGAGGTGGAATCCTTCAAGGCCCCCGGGCCAGTGGAAACTATGGCTCAAACTGCAGAATCCTTTATAAACGCATTCTATGGACACCTTCAGGAATGCATGGATCATGCTATCCCAAACAAAACCAAGACCCAATCTTCCAAAGGCAGCCATCCTGCCTGGTGGACCCCAGCCATAAATAAGCTGTATAACAGAAGGAAGAAGCTACTACATGATAGAGAAAAATCTCTAAAAGGGAAGGCATCTCTGATCAGTACTAGCAAAAAACTATGATACCTCATAAAATCATCCAAGGCCAGCTTCGAGAGAAAAATTGCACAGGACACTAAAGATAATCACAAGGCCTTCTTTAGTTATGTTAGGAACCTGGGTGGCAACTCCCAGATATGCTCAGAGTTGGTCCAAAATGACAAAAAATACACTGAACCCACAGACATTGCCAACATCCTGGCAGACAGGTTCAGTGAAAACTTCTCCCCCCTTCCCCCCCTAAACAGCAAATATATTTCCCAGCAGAATGCTGCCTCCCTGACATCTCAGATGCTCAGGTGAGAGCCGCCCTCTCCAAAGCAAAAAACACAGCATCAATGGGACCAGACGGTGTCCCGGGCTGCGTCCTACATGAACTCCAAGAAGAGCTAAACCCCCACATAAAGCTGCTGTTCAATCTCAGCCTTACTACAGGATATGTACCCAAAGAATGGTGTACAGCAACAGTGGTCCCACTCCACAAAGGTGGTGCCTCTACGGACCCTGGAAACTATTGCGCCATAGGCCTGACTAGCCTGGTCTGCAAAGCTATGGAGAGGATCATCATGGAACTCATAAACAAAGACATTGGGGACCTGCAGACACAGGATCCTACCCAATTCGGCTTTGTTAAGGGCAGATCCTGCCTCTTAAACCTGGTCAATTTCTTTGAAACAGTCACCAAGCCCATTGATGAGGGGAAGGTAGTCCACCTGGACCTCACAAAAGCCTTTGACACAATACCACACTCGGGCATCATAGATAAGCTCTCCAGCTTAAATATAAATGCCTATGTCATAAGATGGGTTGCAAACTGGCTCAAGGACAGAACCCACATAGTCAGAATTGCTGGAGCCATGTCAGACTCTAAACCAGTTACAAGTGGTGTCCCACAAGGCTCAGTCCTGGGACCTCTCTTGTTAGGTATATATTTTTCGGAGGTTCAGGCTAACATGGGAGGACTGTGGCTGACCAAATTCGCAGATGACTGCAAACTGGGTGCCATAATTGACTATCCAGCTGACACAAGCATCCTCCAAAAGGGTCTCATAGAGATGGATAACTGGTGCCAGAGCCATGGCCTAAAGCTAAACGCTAAAAAGTGTATAGTCATACCCTTTGGCAAAAACAAAGTGCCAACAAATTACCACAAAGGCGGGAATCCATTAAGTACGGAAGAAGTAATTAGGGACCTGGGGACTCAAGTAGTCAGTAATCTCTCCTTTGACAACCACATTGCCAAAGTGGTTAGAAAGACCTTCTATATAGCTCACCTTATCTTGAAAGGATTCACATCTAGATCGAGGGAGGTCATTGTGCCCCTTTATTCATCCCTCATCAGGCCCATAATTGAATACAATGCCCCATTTGGGATGTACCTTACCCGACACCTGCAGCAACTAGAAAGAACCCAAAAGTACCTCACAAAGAGGATCATGAGACTCAAACAGATGCCATACGCTGCTTGGTTAAAGAAACTCTAGCTCTACTCAGTTGCATACTGCCTACTTAGAGGCGATCTATGCCTGACGTATAAAGCCATGTCCAACCCGGAATTAATGAGCATGCTCCACCTCAGAAAATCCAAATCCCTTAGAGCTATGCGCTCGAGGGACTTGAACCTCAGCACAGAAATAAATAGGACATGCTGGAGGGACAGATTCATAACCCAGAGGCTCCCTTCACTCTGGAATAGAATCCCAGTCCATGTTAGGCAGATCCCCTCACTGACTCTCTTCAAGAGGAATCTTGACGAGTGGATGGGAGATCGTAGGTTTATCCCGGGGATTACTTCGGTGTCACTACTAGACAGAGGCACAGTAAACTAACCTTAAAAAGGGCACAGTAAAATCAGTTCAGAGGGTGGTGAAAGCCAAACACACTCTGGCTAGGCTTGTAAATGCCTTAGGGCAGATAGCCTAGTATGAACCTATGAACCTAAGTAGGGCATAGCTGAACAAAAGCCAACATGCTCATATTTGCTTAAGCCCTTAAGCAGTCTGGTCTGCTCAGTATGAAAATATAAAGCAATGATGGGCCTCAAACTGAGGATACTGTGCACTATAGTCATAGTACTATAGTATAGTACTGAACCACTAAACCATGACAGTATTGCAGTGGTCAGCCTGTATGAAGAAATGTTGATAAATCTATGCAAAGTATTCCATGGAAACCCTGCAGGCACAGCATAATCCCTGTCAAGTTATGACACAAAGGTGAGTCCCGCAGTAAGAATAGAACCTGACTTTCAACACACACAGTAGAAATGTTAAGATTGGACATGTACACATACATCAACAAATGTATTGGACCTCAGGCAGCAACACACTGAATGGTCACACTGGGCATGCTCACACACTTGAATAAATGAGACAAATGTCAGGCAACAGAACACTGACAGTCTGAACTGGGCATGCTTACACACTTAGGCCATGTCAGAGTACAGCAGTGGGCCACACATATCAGGCAGTTGCATGTGTTAACCAAGGCACCTCTCACTATCCAGCAATCTGCCCTGTGCACACAGTTATATGACAACAGACACATATATAATATAGTGGAACCCTGTCATAATCAAATATGTTCTGTAGATACCTAAGTTGTTCATAGAAAGTGGGAAAGCAAAGGCGATAAAACCTGCAAACAGTATCAGCAATAAACATTGTGCATCCTGAACATTATCATAGGTTCAGAGGTTGATACTAGGCTATCTGCCCTAGGGCATGTACAAGCCTAGCCAGAGTGTGTTTGGCTTTCGCAACCCTGTTAAATTAGAACATTGTGCCTGTGAATAGTAGGTCACACAAGATAGCCCATGTATGTTTAGTGTATTGTGCCTCTGTCTAGCAGGGACCCATAAGATATCCCATGGGTAAACATACGATCACCCATCCACTTGTCAAGATGTCTCCTGTAGGTGGTCAGTGGGTGGCTCTGCCCATGCGAAACCGGGATTACAATCCGGAGTGAGTGGAGCCTCTAGGATATGAATCTGTCCCTCCAGCATATCCTATTAACATCTGTGCTGAGGTATATGTCCCTGGAGTGTGTAGCGCCAAGGGAGTCAGATATCCTGAAGTGGAGCTTGTCCATTAAATCTGGGTCGGATATTTTCTT
Source organism: Protopterus annectens (assembly GCF_019279795.1). Taxonomy (NCBI): domain Eukaryota; kingdom Metazoa; phylum Chordata; order Ceratodontiformes; family Protopteridae; genus Protopterus; species Protopterus annectens. The sequence goes on along the minus strand of NC_056745.1, from coordinate 995,062,825 downwards.
AAACTACAGGCACACAACACATCCGAGTAGGTGGTAAGTGACTGAATAGAGCTGGAGTTACTATATCTGAACTGTGCAGGGCATCCGTGTGAGTCCCTACATCTGCTTGTTGAGGAACATTTGTGGCCATTACAGTTGCTGCAGGTGTCGGGTAAGGTACATCCCAAATGTGGCATTGTAACCAAGCATGGTCGTGATGAGTATAGGGGCACAATGACCTCACTTGATCAACATGTGAAACCATATGGGATAAGGTGGGCTATATAGAAGTTCTGTCTAACCACTTTGGCAATGTGATTGTCAAAGGCGAGAGTACGAACAAGTCATGTCCCCAAACCCCTAACAACTACTACCGTATGTAATGGATTACTACCTATGTGGTAATGTGTGGGCATGTTGTTATTCCCAAAGGGGATGACTATGCAACTAATGGCATTGAGCTGTAGGCCATGGCTCAGGCACCAGTCATCCTATCACTGTGAGACCCTGTTTGAGTATGCATGTGCTAGCTGGAGAGTTGATTATGGCACCCAGTTTGCAGTCATCTGCGAACATGGTCAGCCATATTCCTCCTGTGTTAGCCTGTATGTCACACAAATATATACTGAACATGAGAGGTCTCAGGACTGAGCCTTGTGTGATTCCATGTGTAACTGGTGTATAGTCAGACATGGCACCTGCAATACTGAGCATGTGGGTGCTATCCCTGATCCAGGTAGCAATCCATCGTGTGAGATATGTGTCAATATAGACGCCGGTGAGCCTATGCATAATGGCTGAGTGGGGTATTGTGTTGAAGGGTTGTGCAAGGTCCAGGCAGGCTGTGTGGACAACCGTCCCTGCACCAATGGACCTGGTAACTGTTTAAAGAATACGAACATGTCCAAGAGGCAAGATCTGCCCACAACAATGCTGAAATGTGTAGGACCCAGTGTCTGTAGGTTCCTGATGTCTATGTGCATGAGTCCCATTACAATATGCTCCATAGCTTTGCAGAACAGGCTAGTTAGCCTTATAGGCCGATATTGTCTGTGGTCCATTGTGACAGCAACTCTGTGGAGTGGGACCACTATCGCTGTACACCATTCCGTGGGTACATATCCTGCAGTAACTCTGATATTGAACAGTGACGTAATGTGAGGGTTACGTCTTTCATGAAGCCCATGTAAGATGCAGGCCGGGACACCATCTGGTCTCATTGATGCTGTGTTGTCTGCTGTGGGGAGTGCAGCACTCACCTGTTTATTTGTGATGTCAGGGAGGTTACATTCTGTTGGGATGGACAGTAGCTCCTTAGTGGGGATGGGGGGAGACATCTGCACTGAACCTGTTTGCCAGGATGTTGGCAATGTCTGTGGGTTCAGGGTATGTTTAGTCAGTATGCAGTAACTCACAGCATATCAGTGAGTGACCACCCAGGTACCTGAATTAACTAAAGAAGGCCTTGTGAGTGTCCTACATGTCTGGTGCAATTGTCCATTAGAAGCAGGCCTGACATAAATACATGAGTGATTGTAGCTGTCTGCTAGTACAGATCACAGATGCCTTCCCTGTCTGGGATTGTGCTCTATCATGTAGTAGCATCCTCCTTTCATTGTATAGCTTATTAATGGTCGGGGTCTACCAGACAGGTCCCCTGCCATTGGAGGAGTGAGTCCAGTTGTTATTTGAGATAGCATGATCCATGCAGTCCACTAGGTGTCCATAGAATGTGTATGCAAAGTTTTCAGCAGTCTGAGATATACTTACCACTGTCCCAGGGTCTCTGAAGGATACCACCTTGGTTTCGAGAAGTGTGACGTTTGCTTTTGAGAAGTTCACCAAGATTACCCAGGATGGGTGTGGGGATGGGATATGGATGTCCAGTGAGATAAATGTATATTCTGACCTTACCAATGAGGGGTATATCTCAGGTGTGGAACATAGAGTCCCCATGTTGGTGATGATCATGTCCAATATGTTGTCCCCTCTTGTGGGAGTGGTGACCGGTTGTGACATAGCATATGAGTTTACAAATAGTAGCAACTGTTGGGTGACGGTGTTGGGGCAGGAGTACTATCCCCAGTCAATGTGTGGGTATTTGAAGTCACCTAATAGAATTGTGTTTGGGGAGACCTTCATATTGTCCAGTGTTCCCAGGAAAGCCGAATGTGGTTCCTGAGTTTGGGAGGGTGGTCTGTAGCAGGCAACAAACCAAAAGGGCAGATTTGCACAATGTTAGGTGCATATGTATGGTCTATGATGCTTTGTGCAGTGCTACCAACCCGGAGGTATGTGTATCTGTGATGTATATGGATACTTCCCCTATTTGTGTTGGCCATTCTGAGTTTTGTGGTCAGAAAGCATGGTATGAAATATAACCTGGTAGTGCTGGTGTGCATTTGGGAGCCTGAACCAGGTGTCTGTTAGTGCACAGATATCACTGTTGTCCATACTGAGGAGATTCCTGAGTGGGTGCAATTTGAGGGTAACACATCTGGTGTTGAGCAGCATTACCCTCAGTGTCATGTACTCTGTAATGTCTATAGAGGTGGGTTTGTCTTTTGAGCCCCACTTAAAAAAGGCAGTATGGTGGTAGCAAGTGCCTTAGCTAGTATTCAAAAGTCCAAGGGTGACAGGTGCAAGCTGTCCATAGGGAAGCTACGTGGTATGTCGAGCATGTCACCCCAGGCTGACAGACACTGTATCTCCTGTGAATGACACCAATATGTTAGCCAACTGTTAAACGTGATCAGTTAGTTGGTATACTGTGACATCATACTTGGTGAGTGTAAGATGCTAGACAAGGTCAGGGTCATACTGGCCTGGGCAACATGATCAGAGAGTTCCTCTATGTATTATGTCATGTGGTCCAGGGAGGAACGTCTGAGGGTGTACGCACCAGCATGGACAATGATGGAGCCAGTCCTGTACTTGCTTTGGAGTGACCTGAGTGCATGTGTTATGTTGCGGATCCTGGCACCCGAGAGACAGCTCAAAGTGACTATTCCCTTGTTTGGCCTGGTGAGTGGGACGTCAGTATGTCTGACAATAAGTGTCACCTATTACAAGTGTATTAGGTGTGTCATTTAGCCCAATGGGTAGTGACTGTGTGGCACACTGACATTGTGAACTATGTGATATGTGGGTATTGTACTGGGGTAGCAGTATTTTGTGTGTCTGCTTTGGAGGTCTCTGCTGCTTAGGCAGAGTTTATGTAGAGCCTCCGAGTATGTTTCTGTGTGACAATGCGGTTTGATTGCTGTCGCTATAGGTTTATGTGAGACTGATATGCAGTGTGTGGTTACCTTCACCACCTGATAGACTATGCCAGTCATGGGTTGAGAGAGCTCATCCTCCTGTATGTCAATATTGTTGCATCTCTCACATATATCTGAGTTTGTTGGGAGGAGGAGAGGGTTGTCTGTGTACATGAGGCAGATGTGACATTGTGTCAAAACCACAATATTCACTAGCTGGACTAGAGAGTACACACGAAACTGACCCCTGGACATGCCAGGATATTATGATGACATACTCCGTAGCCTGATCACAAAGGATCAGTAGGGTGTTAAGTGTGTAAAAGAGTATAACAGGGATTTGTGCTCAGGTTTGTTGGTGTTTTTTAAAGAGGAGCTGAGAAGGATTCCATACTGAGTCATGACACCTCCTTCAGCTATGTCATAAATAGCAATGTACACTCATATATGTCCTGAGTCAGAGCCAACTGTACCTGACTGACAATGCCGACATCCTGTCAGACAGGCCCATATAGACATACCCACCTCCCACTGATGATAGTTCCAGTCATCATACCAGGAGATATCACATGTAGAATGGCTGAACAGCTCCCCCCAAAGCCAAAAGCATGGCAGCAATTGGATTACATTGTTTCCCAATATGTGTCATGCATGAACTACAGAACAAACAGACCCTGCAACTGAACAGTCCGTTGAGCCTCACCCTCTCCACAGGATCTGGAACCGTTGAATGTGTTACAGCAACATATGGCACTCCCCACAAGTGTTGGTGCACAACACACCATGGGAAGTATAGTCCAGTAAGCCTATGAAGTTTGATCTGCAAGGCCATGAAGTCCATCATGGTTGAAGTCATAAACAGAGCTATTGGGAGCTGACAAACACGCAACCCTACCAGCTGTGGTATGTTCATGTGCAGATCATGGCTCCCAAACATGCTAGACTGTTTGCAAGGTAGACACCCAGGGCATACATCACCGAACATAGCTACACATGTCCCACATAGACTTTGAATAGCCCTTTATCAACATCCCAGACATATGTCGTATACACAAAACCTACAATCTGTGCATAAATATGTGTTGGCATATGAAGGAATGTCAATGTGTCCACAGATAGATCACACAAGGTAAGAATTATAGGGTCCTGTTCAAGCTGTTGACACCTGCCGACCCACATGGCTCATTCCTGGGATTGCATAAAACAAAGTGTACACACATTACCATGTCCAGTCTGATGATGTCAGCATCCTACAAATATAGCAGGAGAATAGAAATCACCCAGTAAAGCATATAGCGTGCCGTGTTAATGCGTGTCTCTCTAGTATCATAACGTAGTTAGGTAGGGGTTTGAATCCTGCAAACGCTGACAGTGTGTGTTTGGGTGTATGTGTGTGATTTCCTGTAAGAGGAGTACGCTTTTTGGAGACTGGGAAAACACATTAAAAGAGGTACATTCCTCTTTGGAAGGTCTGATGATAACAGCATCCTACAAATATAGCAGGAGAAGAGAAACCACCCAGTAAAACATATAGCGCGCCATGTTAATGCGTATCTCTCTAGTATTATAATATAATTAGGTAGGGGTTTAAATCCTGCAAATGCTGCCAGTGTGGGTGTTTGTTTGTGTGTTGGGGGGGGTGTGATTTCCTGTGAAAGGAGTGCCCTTTTTGGAGACTGGGAAAACACATTAAAAGAGGTACATTCCCTTTGGACAGTCTGATGATGTCAGCATCCCACAAATATAGCAGGAGAAAAGAAACCCCCCAGCAAAGCATATAGCGAGCCGTGTTAATGCGTATCTCTCTGGCATCATAACATAGTTAGGTAAGGGTTTGAATCCTGCAATTGCTGTGGGTGTGTGTGTGTGTGTGTGTGTGTGTGTGTGACACAGTTGGTCAATGTAGTGTGGGTTTTGCTTTTACTATGGTGTGACATATTATGATTAAAACAGTATGCGCATTGCACACATCAGGTATCTGCATGACAAATAAATATGTATACATGTGACCTCAATCAGTACATAGGTGTGACGCCTGCATACTACATGAATACATTTGTTTCCTTTGACAGATTGTGCTGCTGCTTCTCAGATCGTAGGTCACATATGTATGTATGTGACAAGCCTGGCCACTGTAGTGATCTGTGTCCAAGCTCATCTGTGCCACACACACCCATGACAGTTACTATAGAGTACTGTGAGTGAGGGTACATGCCTGGGGTATATGTCAGACATGTTCATACACAACAACGATTGGCAATAATGGACAGTCACTATAGGTGTACAACAGCCCTGTGGATATGCATTCAGGCCCCTAATGTCTTATGTGACACACTGAGGGACTCCACAATACCTATGGATATGTGGATACCAAGGGACAGATGACATAACACATTGGTACCCAACATACATGTTGAGGGCTACCACCTATGTGGTACTGTCGGGATAGTCTGTATAGTAAATGTGGATGACTATGCCATAGTCGGCTTACTGTTATACAGCATGTATTGGACAACAGGTATCTGTCTGTATGATACCCTTGTGTAGGATATGTGTCCCATCCAGGGAATGCATTGTAGGCCAATGCATGCATTTCCAGATGTGGATGGACATATCCCTTGTGTGTTTGCATGTACCTAAGAGGGCTATATGCCAAACAGGTGTGGTCCCAGGAATGGGTGGCAGTCAATACCACTGGTTACTGTTATAGTATAGTACCGGAAGGATCCAACTGTTACTGAGTTCCCTACAACTGTGTGTCATTTGTCAGGACATCATCTAATGATTGGTTATAGTCATGCTGTTGAGGTTGTGTATACTACCAGACTGCAAATGATTGACAGGTATTAACAGTATCACCCACAGCATAGTGTCAACCCATGTCATACACACATGTGTACTCTCAACCCTTCATCAGCATTACACAATATGCAATTTACATCATTTAAATAGAGGAACAGTTAAAATCACATGATCAACCAGCCATAAATTTTTAAAAAAACTTCTTAAAAAAGAAATGTTTAAAACATGAAGATATATATAGGTAGTATAATGTCAATAATATATTACATAAATAATAACATAAATAATATTTTATAGATTATTTAATTTACGTTTGACTAGTACTGGTTTTATACTAGTGGTGTTATTTAATCCTGGTGGAATTTCAGCCTGTAGTCTTATGTTATTATTTTTAACTGTTCCTCTATTTAAATGATGTAAATTGCATATTGTGTAATGCTGATGAAGGGTTGAGAGCCCGAAAGCTTCATTAAAGTTCTGTGTTTCTGTGACTACTGTTGTTCTTTAGAGATTGTTCTATCTACGTGTTCAGTATGATACACACATGTGTACCCATGTTAGTACATATCTGTAGTAGAATGCATACTGGCCATCAAAAGATACTATGAGATGTTAACAATATGTACAACAGGGTATGTCACACGTCCCGTGTGTCCACTATGCACGTACATGCAGACAGTGCGCACCCACCATGTTCACAGATGTACACCTGCTAATCTGTAATGCACACACCACACACGTACTGTCCACTCACTAACACATGCTGGCAACATTGTACACTTAAGCCAAATGGCACATCGGTGGACAATACATACTCAGACCTAACACTGGTGTAAACAATGCTACATTGACAATCAGAGCGGTGATGCATAATGCCTGCTCAAATATACCTACAAGGATATCATTACACTATCCTGTTGACAACTTGCTAATATTGCTACACTGCTATAATGTCACTCTGTGCATCAGAACCATGTTAGCCTGTTCCTGCATCAATGTTACATATGACAGGAGGTGGAACAGGTGTCATCATATGCTCAGGGTGTGTTGTTGGTTTGCCAGAGCCCGACATTGACCCATCCAATCGACATGTCTGTGTGTGTGTATGTCTGTGAGGGACAACAGTACAGCTTGGGCCAATGTTGATGTAATGTGTGTGTGTATGTGTGAGCCCTAGTTGTTTGGTTAATGTGTGTGTGTCTGCATGCACACAGCTCCACCATGTGGCTGCCATATACGGGAGGTTGTGGGACAGCCACAGACTGTACCTGCTAGGCTGTACAGATCACTGTCTCTGGGCATGGACATGGTACTTGTGCCTGGCAGGGGTGCTATGGGCAGTATCGAGTACCAACCCTGACTGGGTATTATTATCAGAGGCAGAGATATGATGACTGGACCCATGTCCCTGCTGGGACTGGCCAGAGCCACATGCACGTGGTCTACTAGGATGGTCAATAGACAGGCCAGCCCCAGCATCGCTGGGGCTGGTACTGCCACTACGGGAGAGGCTGTGATCTGTGTGCCTTCTACGATGACTGGCAGCTGTTGTTGTTGCTGGCATGCATCCGCGTCGACGTCTCAACCGTCCCGCACGGTCCTGGCTCATGGAAGACACATTGTGGAGGGCATCTAATGTCTCCCCCCAACGTCTATCAATGACCTCGGTGTAATTCCGGATGGCATCGGCAAGGTCACGGATGCTGTCATTGATAGCGGTGTAATGGGCCCTCTGTGCTCTTAGTCCCTGTCTGGTGTACCATTCCATACGTGCCTGTGCCTGCATTACATCCCGGAACATACTGGAGGTTGTAATACCTCTGGGGGTACATCCACCAGGGGCAATATGACCAGTGGTGCTCCCCCGAGAACCCCTGGACATCCACCTATGTGGTACCATTCCAGGAATCTGGCTATGGCTGCTGTGAGGGGATGCAAGTGCCATGGGTACCACATTCTGCTGGTCAATGCCAACTGTATGCTGTCCCTCGGCTAAGGCCATTGGTGATGAGGGATGTATTGGCAGTATGAGTGTGAGCATAGATGGGGTTGAATACTGTGTACTGTTGATTGGTGGACCAACGACAGACCCTGTCAAGCCTTCCTGTGCCAGAATACATGTCTCATCATCTCCACTATTAGTGGCAGTGACTTCAGGTTCCCTGCTACTGTCAGCCACCCCAAACTCAGCACTTGTGACAGAAAGACAGGAAACACACTTTACAATCTGTACATGATTTTAGAACACATGCACACATGCACACATGAACACATGCATACATGCACACATGAACACATGAACACATGAGCACATGCACACATGCACACAAATACACTGGTCACTACATTACATACACACACACACCAGCAATCCAACACATACTCAATAGTGGGTGAAGGTGGGTGACAGTATCACAAGGCAAACCATCACCTCACACGTGTCAGCATGCAGAATATGTGTTACTCAAGACCATGCAGTGCAAGTGTAGAAGGCCCTATTTAATGACATTATACATGGCTTTGATGCATGTGTGTAGTTGTTCAGTGATTAGCTACACCCTGGAACACAATGTGTACATGGACACAGCATTGCTGTGCATGTATTATCAGCTCTGCAATGACCTGTGCACCATCACTCACAGGTATACATACCATGGCTGCATGTATTATCTGTGTGACACATAGATTGCCATGTGTGATTACAGTGTCTGTGTCCATAGCAGATAACAGTGGGCACAAGTGTAGCACATGCATGCTATGTACACACACGGGATGAGTGGTGAATGTAGATGTGAAGGAATCCCAATGCTCAACATGGCCTTTGTACAGTGGTTATGGTGAGTGTGGGACATATTGCAGATATGTCGGTGCCAGCCATGACATGGCATGCTGCATGACTGCAACATTAAACACCACACATACCCAATGTGTGTCATGTGCCCTATACCCCCAATAGCATTCCAGGACATATATATGACACTTTGTACAGATAGCGACTGCTGTGCATATTGTGTATACTGGCATATATAAGCACACACACAACATGCTATGCATATTGTGTATAGGTGCATATGTTTGCATACACACACAACATTGAGGTGCAAAGCAATGACTGCTATGTGTAGTACTGTGGTCACTGTAACTGGATGGGGTGTAGTACCATGTGCCATCATCCTCATGCATCTTGTGGTCACTCATGGCTACTAATGTGTGACAGACCACCGCCTAGCATGCTGTACCTGAACTGCAGTGCTGTGGCTACGTTCACAATTACACAGCCACTTTATACATGGTTGTGTGAGGTGCCCAATAGGGAGAATTGCCTAACACGACTGAGGTACATCATGTGTGTGTGGATGACATGTGGGATACTGAAGTGTGACCTTACAGCAGGTGTGTGGTAATGCCATATGTAGCATGTTTTTGTGTACTGCATATGATAAACGTGTTATGTTGTGTACAGCTGTAGCAACTATGCCTATCCAATGTGCAGTACGGTGTTGCCACAACTGTGTCTGATGCTCTGTGTATTGCATGTCATTGAGGCAGCTACTGACATTACTGAGCTGTGCAACATCTTACAGCAAACATGCACGGCATGCATTATGTGTAGGTGTGTTACGTGTACATGGCCTACACCTCACCTATGACATGCACATTTCATTACCAACATTGCAGTTATACCACACTCACCAGTATGGATCATCTGCCCTGCTGTCAAAACAGAGGGACCTATGAGAATATGAGAGAGTACATCAGTGGCCACAACTGTGGCATTGCTACAGTGGGTATGCTAAACTACAGTAGAACAACAGTCAACAGTCACAGGTGTAGAGATAATATTCCAAATATCAGTATTGCACAACACTAGGCAGCACAACTGCTAAACACACAGTACACATCTCACATAGACATAATCTAATAATACAGTTAACTGTAGTCTACAGATAGGGCATGTTATCTGCTCGCTCCATGTGAACATGCTGGGTGGCTCCGGCCTCCATGACAACACATGTCAGAGGTTGTTGCTGCTGTTGTCCAGGAGCCACCATGCTTAGGAGCAGCTCCTCCACTCTGGTGAGGGGGGGATGAATTTCCACCCCACCACCTGTGGCAAGCTGTTGTCTTTGGATATCAGACGCACACCACCAGACATGTCTAATTAAATCACTGCAGTGATGGCGTACCTGCTCATATGTCTGGTTATGCATGCCTATGTCATTTACCCGATGAACAAGATCCTGCCACAGTGCAGTCCGCTCCTGCTGGTGATGGCTGCTTTGGGAAAACAGCATTGTGTACTGCTGCACCAGGCTTTGCACAATCTCATCTTCCTCCACTGCTGTGTACGACGGGTTGCGTTGGTGGGCCATCTGGCTGAAAAAGATATGAACAATATGTGTGAGCGAGTCCTGTGGCACACTTTAAACCTTTAACCAAAGATATCACTTTACTGGCATATATATATATCATCCATTTGTCTGTCAGAGGTTACACACATTCAATACCACTTATTGGTTCTCAGGCCACAACTGACTAACAGTGCCTGGCACACTGTATATATCACATCACTATACAACAGTATCTGGCACACTGTTTGTGACACAATGCACAACCTCGACACAGGGGTATATATCACACCAATGCACGAACAGAGATGTCATCCATTGAAATGGATGTAAAGTACAGTTACAGTAGTACCAGTCAACCACCCTAGTCATTGATGCCATAGCCCTGCCTAACATATGTGTACAGTTGTTACTATAGGTGGCATACTGCTGTAACAGAGTATATATGTTGCTGGATACACACGTATACCCTGTAACACACATATGATTGCAGCCATGGTACAGGCATAATTATACACGCATCAGACAAACATACAACACACCAATGTATGCCAACACAGATGAGCATTACCTGTGTACCATAAAGTATTGTGTGCCACTACTTACAAACCCTTATGCCTGAGTTTTGTCCTCTGTGCAGACTACAGGAAACACACAAGACAGTGTTTCCATGCAATGTGAACACACACCATACTGTGCTGTTTAGGCCTACAGCTTCAGGTAGTACTAAGGTTCATATGGGAATTGGATTCACCAGCAGTACCACTCACTAAACATACGTGTATTGCTTTAGCCTACAATGAGACACCACGGTCGTCAACAAGGAACTACGTCACATCATATGCCATACTACTATGTCTGCCTAACAGTACAATACACATCTTTTGATGGCATCACTGCTAGGATAGAGATTACCATGTCAGAAACAACTTCACACTAACCCATTACACTTTTACAGACCTTGCACACATTCAGCGTTACACTTATTCAACCTCACATAGCAGGTATTGCATTGAGTACATGTGTGAGTGCATAGTGTTATAGGTAAGTAATATGCTATTGGCCCTAGGGCCTACAGCAGCCTAGCCATATGCTACCCTGGCCTTTGACACACATGTACTTTGATTTCACTTGCCCCTGCCAACCAGAACCACAGAGGGGGTTCCTGGGGTGTATTACCAATCTCTGAAACAATCATCAGGGGTATTTATGACAACTGCTAATGAGGAGCCTTGTTTGCTATTGCTAGGTGGTCTTTTCCAATGTATGGCATATCTCTGAGATAGGAACCTATCCCTCCAGCATGTGCTGTTTAGTGAGCTGACGAGGTTTAGGGCCCTAGAGTGTGGATCCCGGAGGGATTGTGATATGTTGCCATGGTGGTTGTCACCCAGCTATGGGTGTGACATACCTCTGTATGTCCGGCCGAGGTCACCTCTGTGTGGCTGGTATGCAATATAGTCTAGATGTGGTTTTGTGAGTCAGTCTGCATAGGGCATCTGTTTGTGGCCAGCATTACCCTTTGTGAGGTATGTCTGTGGCCTTTCCACCTGCTGTAGTTGTCATGTGAGGTGCATACCACACAGGGCATTGTGATGAGTAGAGGGGAACACTGACCTATATTTCTCTAGATGACACACCTGTTGTCATGACACATACCACACAGACAGATTACATGTCTAGTGTGGCACTGTCTTTATCAGAGAGGTGGCTGCTGTCCACCTGTGTCCCATGTTCCCTTATCACACCTTCGGTGTTGGGTAGATCTCTACCTATGTGGTAGTTAATGGGTACAGTGTTTTGGAAAGGAGGAATGGCACTGCAGTATCAGCACTTGTCTACAGTCCATGCCTTGGGCACCACACACCTGTTGCAGTACATATGGCCCCATGTCTCTCTCTCTCTTTATATATGTATATATATATATATATATATATATATATATATATATATATATATATATATATATATATATATATATATATATATATATATATATATATATATATATATATATATACATATCTATACACATACATGTACACATCCATTGCTGTACACATAGATGTACATATAGGCACATGTACAGTCCACCTTTCATGGTGGGGATATCAGTTATGAGACAGTTGTGGAATGTACAGTTATGTGATTATATTGCACAGTGTTGTGCAGAATGCATGTGGATGTCCTCGGCCCATCTAGCTTTAGCAGGCCTCACTGGCTGTAACACAGCAGATCTGACAAATCAGTCCCACAGCGTTTAACCAGCACATGACATATATCAGCACTGCATGCTGTTTTCTATGCCACACACTATGACCTACATAGATATATGCACATAACAACCTTCAACAACAGATATCTGTCCACCCTTCACTAACAGTTGCAGTATGTCCCTTGCCCTATACACATGTGCAGATACAGATAGATACGTACTGCTGCCTCACATGGATGATTTGCAGTGTGTAGAGTACTCTTCAGGAACATCTACTACATGCCAACATATACATATGAGTTACATACATTACCTTTGTATTTCCCTGCTCCGTCTGTTACAGTTTTGTAGGTAGGTTTTTTTTTTTTTTTTTTGGTTGTTTGTTTTGGGTTTTCTCTCTCTGTTTCTGTTTCTGTCTCTGTTTTTCTCTCTCTGTTGTCTGTGTCTCTGTCTGTGTGTCTCTCTCTCTTGCTCTCGATCTCCCTGTACCTGCAATGATATTATTGCATGTATGGACAGCAGGTACGACCTGCTTTTCTAGGTATCTGCACTTGTACATGTGACAGCCTCTCCACCAATTGCTGCCCACCATTCAGTAATTGCATGCAGCCTGCTGTGTGGTGATTGCATTACTCACTGTGATTGCAGCCCACTGCTATAAAATGCTAGGTTAGGTAGGCATAGCCCTTTCAGCTTTCCAAGGTGGGGCCCATGCTTGTTTGCTCTGGACACCGTTGTGTCAGTCAGAAGGTTGGTATATGTCTCTTATCTGAAGCTAGGGTTGTAGCCAGTGAAATGCATGTTGTACTCAAACCTGAATGTTGCTGCTTCCAGTACACACGTTTCAGTGTAGACATGTACTCACCCCCCAAATGCTAACACAGGATACATGGGAGTATGTACTTTCTTTCTGAATTCGACATTTAACTGCCATACAAATGTGGTTAGTGCACTGTATTCCAGTGGCACATGCAGTGTTAGTGAACTGCTATACTGTAATTATTACATTACTCACTTCTGAACAGTTTGTGGTTTGTTTGTGTTGACAGCACAGGCTGCTCAACACAACTGGACATTTTTCTGTACTGAGTATGCCTACCTACACCCTGTTTTTTGCCTGAATACACAGGTGTGTTGTACCTTTGGGTAGGGGTGCAGAACTGTAAAGAGCATTTTTTTATCATGTGAGGTTTATCTTGCTGAACATACAGGGTTGCTGTGTACCTGTTAGTCTATCAAGGCAAGTAGTCTGTCTGCGTAGCTCCCACCTGTGGACATATCCAGATGGTAGCTAGAGGTTAGCCTGTTATACTTTGTCTGTGCACCACACCAGTCTTTTCATCACTGGCACATTGGCATTGTCACAGTTGGTTGCTAGCAGTACATGGCGACATCCTGTGATATTTCTGTGTTGTACTCCTACATAAGGGTATGCTTGTGGAACTCCTTCCAAAGCTATTTGCAGAGTGTGTAACAGCAATAATGCTTAATATGCCTGTCTGTTTCTGCCTCTGCCAGGCCTCAGATACTCTCAGGTATATATTAGAATGGCCTCAGTGAAAGGTACATATACGTTAGATACACCTGCAATATATTACAGACATATTGCAGTTGAGACTTTCTTGGGAATCAGAGCATATGTATACCTACACCTTTTCTGACATGCAAGCAGTGTCTACTCTCACCTATTGACATTATTCATTACGTGTGATTCCACACTTGTCTGCCTAAAGTTAGTACTGTCCAGAGTGATTTAGTGGGGCACAGCTAACATTTGTTTACAAATCAGGGACATCCCTGTAAAGCAGTCACAGTTGGGGTGTCTGGCCTCTGCCCTATTCAGCTTTGCCAGTATTTATCCTGGTCTGATACTGTGTGATGTTTGTAAGGTGCTACTATAACATTATTCCCTGCTTGGATGGCTGGTTCTCTTTTCACAGTCATGTCATGCAATTCCACAACAACTGCTGGTAAAGACCCACAGAACAGGATTTGTGTGATACCATTCCTAATTTCAATTTACATTCCCTCATTGTAATGCATGGTATATTTATTTCAACCAGGTTATTTGTATATCTGCTGTGGCTTAGTGGTAATTCATGCAGTCTATTGTGTCAGTGGTCTGGGGTTTAAGACTGGCAGAGGTCTTTTCTTTTGATGCTGAGCAGAACAAGGCCCCTTCCATAGAGTGACTAAGGCACTTTTAAGCAGTTGTAAGCGGGTTTGCGCAGGTTTGTGTGATGCTTAGCGATGCTTAGCTAAGCGCACACATGTGCAGACTCGCTTAAACCCACCTACTACTGCTTAAACGTGCTTACTCACGCTACCCCCCCGTGCTAATTTCTTTTAAAGAAAGGAAAATGGGGAGATAGGAAAGTGGTGAAAAAGGGGGCACAAAGAGGGACAGACAGTAGGTAAACAAGCTCGGGATGTGCAGGACGGGTGTAGGGAAGGTCTATAGCTGCCCATTTCTTTACCAGCAACAGCTGTGCATATGCAATAAATTTGGAGTGAAATTTGAAACCATCCACCCCTGGGAGAGGGATGAGGGCAACAAAGTATGTTGTACTGCCAATTATAATTATCAGTTTACATGTCCAATGGACATGTGTGTGAAATGGGCAGCTATGTATGGGGTGTAATTTTTTTGTGGGTACAGATTGCCCTTTTTTTTCAGGTGAGAGTGGAAAGAGAGGTAGACAAAGTAGGTATGTTCAGGGAGGTAGACTGGGGAGGTAAACAGACAAGACAGACAAGACGCATGCAGGGGCGGTGTATGACACATGGGGTGGGTGAACACAATTGATGGGGTTGGATGTTTGGAAATCGCAAGCCCATGAGCCCACAGATGGTAACAGTGGAACTGAGATCCCCACCCATGGGCAGTCACCACTGCACCTTCACAGCCCCGAGGGTGGCTGTGCTGGGGGCAGCATAGGAAGGGCAGGCTCACCCGTGAGACACTCCACTCTCGCCTCGAGCTGGCATAGGGGATCAGCGACTGAACGCTGGATCTCCCTACCCACCACAGCCTGGACCCTTTGAAGGGTGACAGGTGGCCCTTCTCCACCCATGCTTGCACAGGGGGGATGAGCCCCATCCCCTGCAGCGCTTCCACCCGAAGGTGGCACAGGACCAATGGAGGAGCGGAGTCCAGGCTGGGAACCGGACCTGCTGGTGCCAGGTGCACTCGCCAGCTGAGGAGGGATAGGTGGGTCTGCTGGGACCGGCCTTCCCATACATTCTGTGATTAGGTGTGTTTAATTACAACATAAACAACAGCATTCCAGATTAGTTGTAACAGCATGCATAATATTCCCGTTAACCCAACACACCAAGGTTCTAACAGTTAAACAGCAAGCATAACACATGCATATATTGAATGACAGTGGATATTCCAACAGCATGCAGAGATGTTTGGTAGCAACAGGCCACCATGATTGTGGTGTTTGAACAGGGCACATGCATCAACGTGATTGCAAATATTTATAGAGCAATAGGACATATGTCCCAACAAATATTTAAGATTACACACACCCATTGAGGTGTGGAATTGCATGGTTTATGCACATACAGTAGGGTGTAGAAAAAAACCTTGATTAACATCTTATAATTACTTTTAGTCTACACTACATTCCTAGTGATTGCAAGTGTATATCCCCTACATGTATTATTACACTTGCCACCATGCATTAGGTTGTGTAATGGGTTTGGCTAGTTCAATATATGCCTGACCTATATCTGACATACTAACTGTCTGAGATGCAGATGTTACTCCTACATATTCCTTGATTGCATTTATGTTTCTTTATCTACATATCTGGATGTTTTCACATGACATTTTCACTTCTATTTGTACAGAACCCTGCATTTCTTGATACACACTCACATTTCTGGGGAACAAATTAACATGCTACTTGTGTGCCAGATTTACTTATGCATGCTAGCCAGTAACTGACTGTTGAGGACTGTATATATGCTTCACAGCTACTAGCACTTCCATCACCCACTTTATATGGGACTGCACAACTCTGGGTTGCCAGCACTTTTTAAAACAGTACTATTTGTATAATGCAAGGGTACAACAACATTTCAAACTAAGTGACACAGACACATTCCGGGTTTTAGACCTTTATTAATGACATTACACACTTTTCCACAGGCTCACGCCTTTATTTGTTATAACGGTGCATATGGAAGACATATTCAAGACATATTATACCTTTATTAATAGGCTAGAACACTATTTTTCAGGCTTACTCACTTATTTTATATGACAGTACATGCAGAGATATTATTCCGACATATGTTACCTTTCTTAATGGGTTACTACACTCTTTTTCTGGCTCTCTGATTTTTTTATCTGACAGTACATGCAGAGGACTTATTCAGGCCATTTTATGGCTGTATTATTGGACTACAGCACTTTATTTCATGCTCTCTCCCCTATTTTATATAACAATACATGCAGAATAATCACTAACCTGCCTGGTGACACAGCCTTAGCAGCCTATCTGCATAGGCTTGCTGATTCGCAGCACGGTCACCTGCAGCTGTAAAGTAAATAAAGGGATATTGAGACATACCTATCCATTATACAGAATCGATTATCAATTCTTACATACTGCATTCCATGGCTACCTACTCAGTTGTGGGGCATCCTGCATCCCACGGGCCTCCTGTATCCATTGGT
Organism: Protopterus annectens; assembly: GCF_019279795.1. Lineage (NCBI taxonomy): Eukaryota > Metazoa > Chordata > Ceratodontiformes > Protopteridae > Protopterus > Protopterus annectens. The sequence continues at coordinate 995,045,527 of NC_056745.1, read as the reverse complement.
TCAGGCGGTCCTGCTTCCATTTCTTCAGGTCTGCATGGTGGAGACGGACCTGCTTACCAGTCCGAGGAACGCCTGTGACACTGGTGAGGTCATGAGCTAACAGGTTCCAAGCCTCTGCCTTGTACTCGGTCCCTTGGAACTGGCCCTGCAGGAGTCTTGACTCATGATGGTGGACAAGGAGCCAAACCATATATTTCGACTCCTCGATGCCCCAATGTTGCGCTCGGAAGCGTGTACCCTCTCCAGTACCAGCCATTCTAACTGCAGATGTGAGCTACAATCAGCTATGGTGAGTATTCCCACCTACGGGGCTTAAATATGCTGCATTTCCCGCACTTTTTTGTGATTGGCCATTTTTGAAAATTCTCGGCTGACTGCAGACCTGCTTAGTAATGGTTAATCTACCATTACTAAGTATATGTATGTTAACAGTGGCTGTTTCTCCTAAGTTGTCATGGCTTAGTGGTTCTGTACTTTGATTATGATGCACAGAGTCCTGGATTCGAACCTTGTCATTCATTTTATTTTCATACTGTCCAGACAGGCTAGGGGGTGTGGCTGTGTTTAAGCAACTTTGCTCTATGTTGCTCCACGGTGCCCTGGTTGGCACGGCACTCACGTCCGCGCAAACACATTGCGCTGGTTAAAGTGCTATTTCGCTGGTTAAAGTGCTATTTCGCTATGGGCACCTTTATTGCGCTGGTTACAGCACTCTTAAACTTTGGGCAACTCTATTGCACTGGGTAATGTGCTATTAAACTATGGGTACCTCTATTGCACTGGGTAAAGCACTCTTAAATTTTAAGCACCTCTATTGCACTGGGTAAAGCGCTATTAAAATATGGGCAACTCTATTGCGTTGGGTAAAGCGCTGCTTAACTGCAAGCAATTATATATCAAGATCCTTTAAAAATATATATTTTGTTCACTGATACATTGACCATTTCACTGCTTTTTACTAATATTTTAATCATATTTGTCAGGTATTATTCCATGTACTGATTTAAAACATAAATAAGAAGGGGAGTGGTGGGACTCGAACCATAAATGCCTCTTCTTTGTGCGAACGCTCTACCATTACGCTATTGCTATTTGGTGTGATTTGCATAAACATTCTTTCTTATGCTCTTCCATGTCGGAATTGCTAACTACAGCTAAGCAATGGGCACACCCGCACATACACATGCAAATACGGGCAGCTATTTTGGGAATTTAAAAAAAATAAAATTAATGTTTTACTTTTTATAACTGTGCTGGGGGTTTACAATGTCAGGGAGTGTGGTGTTGGGTGCAAGGACATTTGAGCGGACTCGCTCTTGTGTAATTTCATTTTACTTTTCCAAACCTTGCAGGGGCGTGGACATTTAAACTGCTCGGCTTTCCTACACGGTCCGTGTAAGACTTACGTTTGAGTCTGCATGCCCTCATGAATATTCATGGCACACTGACGTCATACTGTTCAACTGCAGCCTCCAAGTAAGACTTATTAAGTCTTACATGGAGGATTCGTGAATCCGGGGGATAGTATAAGGATATATCTTTAAATTTTTCATCTGGGGCCAGTGATCACATGACTTGTAGCTCTTTGATATTTAAGAAGTATTCTGTGTTTAAGACTGTGTCAGAAGAAGTTTTTAAAGTTTAAAAATGAAAGCACTAACATTGTATTAAATGTGGTTTGAATATTAATTTCGGCTGTGTTGTTGTTTGGACTCAGGGTTTTTGTTTTTATATCCAGTTTTTATTTTGTGTGTTTTTTTTAAACTTATACAATTGCTAGAGTAAAATATTTTGTGTTAACATACATTTTCTGAAGGATTTGAAGTCTGAAACTCAAATATATGTTATTATTTGGTGGCTTCAACCCTCAGATCATTCCAGTCATTTGTCAGAAAACCACAAATGTTATGAGGAATAGACCAAAAATATGATGCAAAAATCAGGACATTTGGCAGAAATCTGGACAGGTGACAGATATGCTTCCACACTCATCTAAACTAGAGAAAGAACACTTTTCCCATTTGGCATACTCTGTCCTGATATGGCATAAGTATAATGGGAAACTCAAAAATAATCCCTGTAGTGGAACACCAAAATAAACAAACTCTATAATAGAGAGAAAACACTACTGAATCAGATAAAGGATTCCTCACTTCCCTCCATAACTAGGTACTAAGACAGGCCAGAAAGAACTCAAGCACACCATTAGGAAGATTTAGGTAGGAAATGAACTTAAAGCAGCCCCTTTACTCGAAGTATAAATAAACTTCAACTATATTCAGAGCATTATAAGGCAGCATCCATCACTGCACTGAGCTCCAACTGAATAACACTACCTATCCCGACTTAAGCCATAGACAACCACCAAGCTGATTATTCCTTTCCAGGTTAACTTCTCTGTCTCACCCCCACATTCCCTACCTTGAATCACTAGACTCGCCTTCCCTCTATATTCAGTATGGGCCATATCCCTAGAAGCTCTTTCCAAAACCAAATAAAATGAGCTCAGTGGGCCTAGGTTATGTATCAGGTTCTGTCCTAGTTAGAACAATGTACAATAATACTAAACCCCTTAATAGCCTTTTCAGCCTTAGTCTCTCTCTATGGGAAATGGACCTCATCTGTAGAGAACAGCCATCATGGTGCCACTCCTCAAAGCCAGCTCCACTACAATATCTGGCAACTACTGTTTACTTAGGCTCAGCGGGGGCCATCTGTGGAAGCATGGAACATCATCTTGTCAGTCTCATAAACAGCAAAATCACTGACCTACAAATCTATAATCAATCTGGCTTTGTGAAAGGTAGGTTATGCACTCTTAATCTGATTAAGTCCTTTAAAAAATGTAATGGAAAACATCAACAAAGACCATTCTGCCATGCTGCATATCTTGACCTCACTAAATCCTTTGATATGATTCTCCATACTGGCATTAGCATTAAATACACTAGTCTAAAAATAAGCCCCGTACTTCACCTGGGTTGCAAACTGATGCTTTCATTGAAAGAACACAAAGAGTTGATGGTACAACTTATATAAAAAATGATTCAATATTGAGAGAACTTTTAACCAGTTTAGATAAATTAAAGGTAATTAGAATAATACAAACAGAAATTGAAGTATGAAGTGATAGAAAAATATACAGCTATGGTTTATTTAGATAGAGAGTTATGGGATAGAAATTGATTGAAGTAAGGAAGGTAGTGAAGATGCGGGAATAAGGTGTAAGATATGAATAGGTACTTGTTCATATTTAGAGAAATAACTTATCCTGAGGTTGAGAAAAAACAAAGACATTTTGTCTAGGGAGTCTTCCAGAATGTTTTAAAGAAATGGGGGGAATGCATTGACCAGGGGAGTATACATAAAGAGTTCCAGTCCTTATCAAAATGGTATGAGTACAGACCATGCCCAGCAGATTTGATAGGGTTTGAGGGCAGAAAGGAGTATTTAGTCATTGGATCATAATGACAGAGTGGGAACATAGTTATGTAGCATGGCATTTAGTGCTGGACAAGCAGATAAATGGTGTCTAAATTTATGAGGGGTAAGAAGCTCTGTATATGTTAGTTGATGGGGTAGTTTTAAGCAGGTCTATATTAGAAGATCGAATGTTTAGGTGATCGAACACCTAAACATCGATCTTCTAATATCGAAAGCAAAAAACAGCAAATGGACGATTTAATGCAGTGAAAGATTTCCCTTTGCCGTTCACCAGATTTTGAGGTTTCCTATATTGTAGAGTGATCTCAGAGTTGGTATATTTAGTTAGGGGGATTGTGTGGGGGACAGCTCCCCACTGACTTTAGATGTAAAGTTTTGTTTTGTTTTAGTGGCCAAAGGACATGTTTCCCTGGGCCGTTCACTGTTTTCAGATCGTTATTAGAAGATCGATGTTTAGGTATTCGATTACCTAAACATTTGATCTTCTAATAGACACGTTCTAAGCAATTTAGGCTTTTTAGTGCTATCCAGTGGTGGGTCCTGAAAGAGGTATTTGCTGCAAATTTAGCCACTTTATTACAGTGATATTCAAGTTTTGCTTTATGTGATGCCTGGAAGTTAGTAAGGATAACAGCACCATAAAGTAGGGATAGGAATAGATAAGTAGTGCCAAGTATAGTTTTACTAGTGCTGGCGAGAAAGATTTTGTGTCTAAAAAGCATCCTTAGTTTTTGATGATTTTTCTAAGCAATATCATATATGGTTGAATTTAAGAACCATCCACTGTCATCCATAATCATTGGCTTTGAAAAGTGACTTTAATGGTTATTTTTTTTTGGGGGGGGGGGGGTTGAGCATGAATTGTGAGTACAAAGCCATGTTTCAGTGGCTACTAAAGTTTCCTTTGTAATTTTTTGAAGATGTGACAGTTAGTCTGATATTCTTATGAGTGTGGTTTCAAGTGGTAAGTGGCTAATTTGGGCTTTCATAGTTACCTCATCAACTGTGCAATGGCTTCTTCAGTGATCCAAATTAGCTACCATTACAAAAGCAGTTAATGATGGGATGATTTAAGGAGATCTTAGTCTTCTACTGATATGGACATCACAAGTAAAACAGACCTCATTGCTTAGAAGTGGTTAGTATAAGAGGGAGTGATGATTTGTAATTGATGTCTGACTATGATTAACTGGAAAAAGGAATATAAGAAGGGACACCCCTAGCTGTGAGGTATGGTAGTGACTGGGAGTTTGATAAACCAAAGTAGCCATTGTGAGCAAAGGTGACCACAAATCCTAAGTCCATTCTTGAGGCTCAAGTGCTTTCAGAGCTATTGTCAGTAAGGCAGATTGCAGAATCAAAACAATGATTTGCATTGTATTTGGGATACGAGACAGATTTCTCTCTCCCATGGTAAAATATGTTTGGTCTATTGAAAAGATTAGAGCAGTCCTCTGTGTAGAGAGAAAGGCAATGAAGATATGCTGGCAGCAAGAGAGTAGAAATGATCTTCAGTCTGGTTTAAGTAGTGAGGATAAACACTGAACTGGTAAAATCTACCAGGATGCCTGACAGACCTTCTCAGTACATTGAATTATTTCACTTGGTTGTGATACAGAACACCCAGATATTTTGTGGGAGCATTTCAACCAGAAACCAGATGAAGATGCTTTGTGCCCATGGAAAATCAACCACAACCTGTTACTTGATAAAACAGAATAATGGACTACAAGTAAACCTAATATATCAGTGTATCAGTGTTCTTTCAGTACTGTTATTTTAAAACTGAACTTCTGCAAATGATAAAATATTCCACTAATTCTTCTTCAATAAATACTCTAAAATATTAATGTTAAAATTACTCACAAATTGTATTTATATCATTAAACTAAAGGCTCTTACACCTCCAAATTAATCAGCAGCCAATGTTTTCGAAACCAAAAACACATCATAAAACATGTATAATGCAATGAATATGGTTGTGTATGCTTATGGCTGTATTTAATGATATCTGTCCAAGGTGCATGATTGAAAACACTCATAGCCAAGCCTGGCCAAGTCATTAGTAAACAGGTAAATCACACCATGACATAACCTAGACACTAGCAATAGTATAGCATGGAATATATATATATATATATATATATATGTATAAATATATATATATTTGTGGAAAAGAACTTAAGTAAGCAGAGTTGTGTAAGTATATTTACTATTAGCAGTAGATGTTCAAATGATCACTGCTGCAGTAGCCTTAGCTGTATGGGTTATATACTGCTAAGGATGTAACTGGCAGTCAACTTTCAAAGCTTCAGGTGCCTTCCACATGCCCAAACCATTGGACAGCTCAAGCCAAGCTGACTATTACAGAGGTGTGGGTACCAAGCCCTTCCTGATGCTGATGAGCGCACTCCTCTGTGGGCTTTCAAGGATACAGTCAGCTAATGGTCTTCCATTGCTGGGCAGATAAGTTCCTTTTGTGTAGAAATCTTCTATGTTTACCTTTTTATTATTTAAAGCTACTTTCCTGATAAGCAGGGTCTAACTTATACAGCTTCTGATACTGCAGTGATCAGTATGCTAAACATCATAAATAACTTGTTCTGTGTTTTAGTGTCAGTAAATCCTAAAACAACTGATTCTGAACAAGTAATGAGAAATTATACAGAATTTCCCTATCCTCACACCAACAGTCATGAACCTGAAAAGCCACATACCTTCCATAATAAAAACAGCAGTTTACAAAAAAGTAAGGTGATTGATTTAATAATGTCTGTGGTTTTCAGCAGTACTGACAATCTCACAGCACACACACATACACACACACACACACACACACACACACACACACAAGCGCGCGCGCGCACACACACACACACACACACACACACACACACACACACACACACACACACTCTCAAAAAACACCTGTTAATTCAATTCATAGGATGACTCAGAAACATACCACATAGGTGTGTAAATGGATGAAAGTATAGTTAAAACACAACCTTAGGATTCAACGTACTTAAACTTCAGGACTACTGTTATGCCTTAACTACTAAACAAGGAAATGACCTCAAATTAATTGAAATGCTACTGTGGCATAGACAGTAAAACATTAGCAAATGAGTTATAAGAGAGAATTCAAAGGAGTTCACAGGGAAGCATATTTGAGTTAGAACACATTGAAAGAATAAGTGCCACTTTGTGAATCGATTTTACAAAGAATGCATAATTTCCACTCTATAAAGTCTTATTATGTTTAATATCCTCCTCTTGTACAAAGATATAAAGCAGGGAAACCAAACAAAAAATGGCATGATGGCATTGTACCTATGAAAGAGACTAATGCTCATTCAGGAATTTATTGTAACTGAGCTAGAGACTGACCATATTCAGTATGGATTAATTCATACCATATACCATATCCTTACAGTGGTTAATATCTTAAGTAAAGGAATGTCTTTTAGTGTCTGTTTAAAGGCATTCAGTTTTATGATGAATGCTCTTCACACATTAGTATACTCTGATCAGAACAGAGAACCCGTCTTGCACAGAACAAGTTTAAACATCTGTAACTGAAAAGTTTGCATTAAATACAGAAAATTATGACATGCTTTACCATCACTGTATCATTAAAGTGGGTTTCACCATGAAATATCAATTGGCAAAATCCAGAGCATCAGAAACAATGAAGATTAATGCTCAAAATACTGAAAAGCAAAATAAGTGTTTTTTGCAGGGGTGCAAGCCTCACAGTGTTAGGGATAGTTCCCCAACCACCCCAAACATGTATATATATATATATATATATATATATATATATATATATATATATATATATATATATATTGATGCGCAAATGAGTGAAAGTCTGTTTTTACCTATTTTCAACAATTCAAATTGGTGAACAACAAAATGCCAAACTCATAACAGTGAATGCTAGTGTGCATTCGCTGTTGTGAATTTGGCATTCTGAATGAAGATCGCACTACAGTGAGGATTGGGACATGTACCCTTTCCCTCACTGCAGTGTGATCTTGGAGTTAGTATATATAATTAGGATAGGGTGTGGGGGGGTGCAGAGGGGCTTGCATCCCTGTATAACTGTCATTGGAGTCATCCTCAAGTAATGGGTGCTTTCCTGTGTCAACTTTTTTTTTGTATACCAGGTTCACTCTTCTGAGCATTCGGCTTTGCATTTCCGACATTTCAAGTCAGGTAAGTAAAGAGTCTCACAAGTGTGTTATGACATTTTAAAGGTAAACTATATATATATATATATATATATATATATATATATATATATATATATATATATATATATATATATATATATATCTATATATATATATATGCATACATACAGGTACCCTAGCTAAAGGCAAGAAATTGAAGGTGTATGCTGTGGATAACACTAAAGTTTCTTGTAGAAGTGCTTTCAACGTGTTTGCGCGCGTGTGCGCACCCATACATCCGAGTAAGACTGTGTGCATGTGTGTGCTCCAATGTACACGCGTTTAAGTCGGAGTAAGCATGTTGTTTAAAGTTGTGTAAGCACGTTTGCGCCAGTGTGCATGTGTTTTAGCAAGAATAAGCAAGTTTTAGTCCATGTAAGCATGTGTACGAGCGCGTGTGAGCTGGTGTGAGCGTGTTTGCGCTTGTGTGCGCGGCACTGCCCCCCTGAGGAAACAGAAAGGGAAAAGGAAGCACAACAAATAGTAGGAAGTTAACCAGGGAATACTAGTAAAGCTAGCAGGTGAAAACAATCAGAATCAGGCAATTACACAGGCAGTACACTAGCCCAGCCCAGCCCAGCACTTAAAACTCTGCAAAAAACATTCCACTATGTTTCTCTCAGAGACACTGCAACACTGCACTAAGCTAATAGAAGTGAAAACTGAAAAAGCTTTACTGAAACAAAGAAATGTTAGGGGCTGCCATTGCTGTTATAAGGTGACATATGCAACATGCTGAGGGTGGTGACAATGCGAATGCTGCTGGGAAACCAACAGTGAGGAGACGGAGAAGGGTGTACAGGCCCAGGGTAATCTATCAGGGGCTACATGAGCTGGAGATAGTGGAGCGCTATAGAGTGGACAGAGACCTCATGCAGTAAATTGTTGAGCTGTGCAGGCCATGCCTCACACACAGAACCAGCAGAGGGGAACCCATCCCAGTGGAAACCAAGGTATGTGTTGGCCTAAGAATACTAGCAGAGACCAACTGGTGATATGATGGGGATATCACAGGCATCAGCATCCAGGGTACTGCACCAGTTCCTGGATGCCATGTCAGCACATGTCGGTGATCAGGTATATTTCCCCAATTCCCGTGAGGTATTGGCCAGCAATAAGCGTCTCTTTCAGCAAATAGCGGAATGCCCTGAGGTAGTGGGTGCAATAGACTGCACGCACATGTGCATCAAAGCACCAGCCATTGAGCGGGGTAGGGTCTACTTCAACTGCAAGGGCTACCCCTCCATCAACTGCCAGGTCATGTGTGATGCCCAGGGCATAATACTGAATGTGTGAGCTAGCTGCTCTGGAAGCTACCATGATTCCCATATCTGGCATCTGACGCAGCTGTACCAGACATTTGCCAGTGGGGACATCCCACATGGTCACCTACTGGGGGATGCTGGCTATGCACTGGAGCTGTGGCTGATGACACCCATCAGAAACGCGCACACACCTGAACAGGAACGCCATAATGAGGCACATGCAGAAACACGTAATGTAAAAAAGCGTGTGTTTGGGCTGCTCAAGTCACGGTTTCGGTGCCTGGACACATCTGGTGGAGCCTTGCAGTACTCACCAACTACATGTACCCAAATTGTCATGGTATGTGCTATGCTACATAATATGATTCTGCGAAAAAAGCTGCAGCAGGACCAGCATAGGCCCGGGCCAAACAGCCCCCCACCATTGCCAAGGCCATCACAGGCAGAGCGTGACTTGGAGGAGGAACAACCTGAGCCTGCCCCAGTAGGCAGAAGGAGGCGTGCCCAGTATGCCTTGGCCTTGGCAAAGAGGCAATGCATAGCACATACACTGGCTCAGTAGGAACCCTGGAAATGATACCTCTCTCTGACTCACACATATAGTAAAAGGGATGCCTAAGTTGACACAACCTGCTTTCAAACATGTACGGGGAGTGTAGTATGTGCACCCAACATAGGAAGCCCTGCAGCACCACCTGAGGCATGATAGCCATGTGTTAAGCAATGTAACACCATGTAGTATATGCAAACTTGATGACCCTGACTAACATACTACCCTCACCAAGCATGATGCCACAATATGAAGACAAGATGATCAATTACAACAATTGGCTTAAGTATTGCTGTTAGTCAAAGGGGATCCAATGCCTGTCAGCCTGGGATGAAATGCGGAGCAAGACATGATGCTCCACCGCTAGGGATGGCTTGCACCTATCACCCCTGGCCTTTTGGATACTGGCAAAGCCTGTTGTCACTACCATAGTGCCTTGAATAGGTAAGGCTCAAAACAAAAACCCACCTCCATAGGTATCACAAGGGATAAGAAACTAGAAGTAATGCTACCCAATGCCAGAAGTCTAAACTGCATGATGCATGCAGTCCAAACTCTCCTCAGCATGGAGAATGTTGATATCTGTGCAGTAACAGAAACCTGGTTCAAGGCTCACAAGAGTACCCTAACACTACCTGGTTACACCTCATACCATGCTTTACAGCCCCAAAACATGGAACAAACTACAAAAGGAGGGTGACTATCAATAATTGTCAAGGATAACCACACCCCCAGGTTGGTGCCACAGCAAGAAGCAGCACGGACTATCCACTGGCAAGTAACAGTGGCTAAAACTGCCTCCCAATGTGTAGCCTGCTACAGACCACCCTCCTAAATCCAGGAACCGCACTTGGCCTACATGAGAACACATGAAAATATGAAGGTCTCTCCAAACAACATTATATTGGGCGACTGCAACTACCCAAACATAGACTGGGAGCATTATTCTAGCTCCGACACCCTAGGGCAAAGGTTCCTAGAATTCATAAACCAAAATGCTATGGAACAACTTACCACTCCCACAAGAGGGGTAAGCATACTGGACGTAATAATCACCAACATGGGGACTCTATGCCCAAGACGAAAAGTGTATCCCTTACTGGTAAGATCAGACCATAGAGTAATCTCACTGGATATTCACATCCCGACCCCAGACCCTGGCCAGAAAACCACAGTGAAAAACATGTGTAAGGCAAATTTTGCACTCCTCCAAACTGAGGTGGAATCCATTAAAGCCCTTGTGCCTGTGGAAAATATGGCCCAGACCTCAGAACCCTTTATAAATGCATTCTATGAACACCTTCAGGAATGCATGGATTATGCAATCTCAAATAAAACCAAGACCTAATCCTCCAAACGCAGGCATCCGGTCTGGTGGACCCCAGCCATTACCAAACCATGCAAGAGAAGAAGGAAGCTACTACACGATAGAGCAAAACCCAAAAAGGGAAGTCATCTCTGATCAGTATTATCACAAAAAACTATGGCCACACATAAAATCCTCTAAGGCCAGCTACAAAATAAAAATTGCACAGGACACTAAGGATAATCACAAGGCTTTCTTAACTGATGATAGGAACCTGGGTGGGAATTCACAGATATGCTCAGAATTAGTCCAAAATGACAAACAATACACCAAACCCATACACATTGCCAACATCCAACCTGACAGGTTCAGTGCAAAATCCCCCCCCCCCCCCCACCAAAAGGCAAAATATCTATCCCAGCAGAGTGTTGTACCTCTGACATTGCAGATGCTCAGGTAACAGCCAGCGTCTCCAAAGCAAAACACACAGCATCAATGGGACCAGATGGTGTCCTGGGCTGTGTCCAACATGAACACCAAGAAGAAGTGAACACCAAATAAAACTACTGCTCAATCTCAGTCTTACCACAGGATATTTACCCAAAGAGCAGTGTACAGCAACAGTGGTCCCTCTCCACAAAGGTGGTGACTGAATGGATACTGCAAACTATCACCCCAGAATCCTGACTAGCTTGGTCTGCAAAGCTATGGAAAGGATCATCATGGACCTCAGAAATAAAGATATTGGGGACCTACAGACACTGGACCCTACCCAGTGTGGCTTTCTTAAGGGCAGATCCTGCCCCTTAAACCTGGTTGAGTCATTTGAAACAGTCACCAAGGCCATTGATGAGGGGAAGGTGGTCCACACAGCCTATCTTGACCTTGCAAAAGCCTTCCATACAATACTCCACTTGTTCATTATAGATAAGCTCACCAGCTTAAATATAAACCCCTATGTCAGTAGATAGGTTGCAAACCAGCTCAAGGACAGAACTGACATGGTCAGAAATGCTGCAGCCATGTCAGACTCCAAACCAGCTACAGCTGGCATCCCACAAGGCTCAGTCCTGGGACCTCCCATGTGTGGTATATATTTCTCAGAGGTACAGGCCAACATGGAAGGACTGTGTCTGAACAAGTTTGCAGATGACTACAAACTGGGCGCCATATCTGACCCTCCAGCTGACACAAGCATCCTACAAAAGGGCCTCATAAAAACAGACAACTGGTGCCAGAGCCATGTCATCAAGCTAAATGCAGAAAAGTGTATAGTCATCCCCTTTGGAAAAACAGTAAGTGCCCACCAATTACCACATAGGTGTTAACCCATTAAGTACTTTAGAAGTAATAAGATACCTGGGGACACACGTTGATAGAAATCTTGCATTTGACAACCATGTGGCCATAGTGGTTAGAGAAACATTTCATATACCCACCTAATCATGAAGGTATTCACATCTAGATCAGGGGAGGTCATCGTGCCTCTTCAGTCATCCTTCATCAGGCTCACAATTGAGTACAATGGCCCTTGTGGGATGTACCTTAGCAAACACCTCCAGCAACTGGAAAGACCCAAATGTACCTCACCAGGAGGATAAAAGGGCTGCAACAGATGCCATGTGTTGCCTGATTAAACAAACTGCAGCTCCACACAGTGGCATACTGCCTGCCCAGAGGCGATCTGTGCCTGATGTATAAAGCCATGTCCAAGCTGGAATCAATGCACATGTTGCACCTTGTAAAATCTGAATGCCATTGAGCTATGCACATAAGAGACCTGAACCTCATCACTGACATAAATAGGACATGCTGTAGTGATTGATCCATAACCCAGAAGTTCCCTCCACTCTTGAGTAAACTCCAAGTCCAGGTTAGCCAGAGAGTCCCTCATTGACTCTCTTCAAGAGGACTCTTGATGAGTGGATGGGAGATTGTAGGTTTACCCTGGGTATCACTTTTATGTCACGGTTAGACAGAGGCACAGTATACTAACCTTGAAAAATGTCATGGCAAACTTCAGTTAAAATGTGTGTTGAAGGACAAACACACTCTCTGACTAGGATTAGAAATGGCCTAGGGCACATAGCCTAGTGTTTCTCAATGTCCACTCCAGTTGCGGAATACACTACTAATGTTGGACAAGCCTGGTTTAAGTAGGCCATAGCTGAACAAAATGCAACATGGTCATATTTGCACAACTGGCCCTTAACCAGTCTGGTGTGCTCAGTATGAATATTTAAAGCAGTGATAGGACTGAAACCCAAGATACTGTCCACCACAGTGAAAGGACTGAACCAGTACACTATACAATATTACAGTGTTTGGTCAGTATGAAAGAATGTTGATAAGTGTATGCAAACTATTCCATGGAAACCCTGCAGGCACAGCATAATCCCTGTTGGGTTCAGACACAAAGAAGTTGGGCAGTAATAACACAACATGACCTCCAACACACAACTATAAATGTCAAATATTGTTCAAGTTCACACACAACCACAATGTGGTGGACCTCAGATCTCAACATATGGAAAGCCTGAACTGGGCATGCTCACACACTTAGGCCATGTCTCAGTATAGCAGTTGGCCACACATATCTGGCATTTGTATGTGTTAAGCCAGGAACCTACCACAATACAGCAATCTGCCCAGTGCACACAGTTAAATGACAACAGAGACATAAGTAATATAGTGGAACCCTCTCATATTCAAACATCTTCCACAGATACACAAGTTGTTCATAGAAATAGGGAAAGCTATGGCAATAAAGACCTGCAAACAGTTTCTCAGCAACAAATATTGTGCATCCGAAACATAAACATATGGGTGTAGAGGTCAATACTAGGCTGTTTGCCCTAGGGAATACATAAGCCTAGCCAGAGTGTATTTGGCATCTGCCTCCCCAGTACAGTAGCCTGCTGTGCCTCTGTAAAGTAGGTCACAGAAGGCACCATTTAAGGCTAGTGTGCTGTGCCTCTGTCAAGCAAGGACACAGTGGAGATCCCAGGGGTTGAATTTGCAATGTCACATCCATGTGGCTGGAGTTTGCTGGAAGAGGGTTGGCGAGGGGCTATGTCTAACATTAATTGGGATTCAATTCCAGACTGAGGGGAGCCTTATCTGCAGTGTCTGGACAATTTCACTGTCAAAACTTGCAAGTGATGATTGTGAGGGATTGAAGTGTCTTGCCAATACTGTTCAGAGATGTCCTCCCTCTGTGGGATATTGCTCTGTAATGTATTAGCTCCCACCTTCTGTTGTACAGCTTATATATGGCTGGTGTAAACCAGACAGGTCTCCTGTTGTGGTGGAGTCTTGGTTTTATTTGGAATAGCATGATCAATGCAAACCTTCTGGATGTTCATAGAATGCATTTGTAAAGGATTCTGCAGATTGGGCTGCATAATCCTCCAGCATGGGGCCTTTGAAGTATTCCACCCCAGTCTTCACAAGTGCAAAGTCTGCTTTTGAGAAATACTTTGTTTGCAGTGATTTCCTTGCCTGGGGGTGGGGATGGGATATGGACATCCAGGGAAAGTTGGTTATGGTCAGATATTAACAATGATGGTCTACCTCTGGTGTGGAACATAGAGTCCCCATGTTGCTGATGGTCAGATCCAATATTTATTCCCCCTTGTGGCTGTGGTGACTGGTTCTGCCATAGCACATGGATTCACAAATTGTACTGGCTGTAGGGTGATGTTGTTGAGGCCTGAGTAGTTCCCCCACTCAATATTCCTGTACCTGAAATTAACCACTGTAATGGTGTATGTGAACACCTTCATATCCTACACTGTTCCCTGGGAAGCCAAGTGTGGTTCCTGGATATGGAAGGGGTGGTCTGAACTACACACCAAACCAAAAGACAGTTTTGCACAATGCTAGTTGTATATGTATGGCCTGTCATGCTTAGTGCAGTGGTAACAACCGCGAGGTGTGTGTATCTGTGATGTATATAGATACACCCCCTGGTTGTGTTGTGTGTTACAGGTCCTGTGGTCATGAAGCATGGTATAAAATATAACAGTGCTGATGTGCATATGTGACCCTGAAGTAGGCGTCTGTTAATGCATATATATTCTATCCCCCATACTGAGGGATAGTAATAGATGTACATACCTCTTTCTAAATAATGATGTCAGCACCCTATAAATACTGGAGGAGAAGAAAAGCCACCCAGTAATTCGAACATCGTGCTCTGTTAATATGTCTCTCTCAAATGTCATAACATAGTTAGGTAGGGGTTTGAATCCTGCAAATGCTCAGTGTGTGTGTGTGTGTGTGTGTGTGTGTGTGTGTGTGTATGTTTGGGGGTGGGGGGCAGGGTGTGTGCAATTCTCTTTGAAAGAAATGGACCTTTTGGCAACTGGAATAACACACTACATGATGTACATTCCTCTTTCTAAAGACTGATGATGTCAGCACCCTATAAGTATAGCAGGAGAAGGGACACCGCCCAGTAATGCGAATAGCGGGCTCCGCTAATGCGTCTTTCTCAAGTGTCATAACATAGTTAAGTAAGGGTTTGAATCCTGCAAATGCTTAGTGTGTGTGTGTGTTTGGGGGGGGGGGTGTACATTCCTCTTTGTAAAGACTGATGATGTCAGCACCCTATAAGTATAGCAGGAGAAGGGAAACCACCAAGTAATGCGAATAGCATGCTCTGCTAATGCGTCTCTCTCAAGTGTCATAACTTAGGTAGGGGTTTGAATCCTACAAATGCCATGTGTGTTTTTGTCACACAGTTTGTCAATGTGTGGTGGGTGTTGCTTTTATTATGGTATGACATATAATTATGACAGTAATTTCAATGCACACATCAGGTATGTGTGTGCCACATAGAGATATGTACCTGTGACCTTAAATAGTTCCTATGTGTGAAGCCTGCCTCATGTGAATACACTTGTTACCTGTGCCAGCATGTCCAGCAGATTCCCAGACTGTACGCCATACATGTATGTTGTTGACAATGCAGGCTACTGCAGTGATCTGTGTCTCAGGCCAACTGGACGACACACACTCATGAAAGCTGTGATATATTAATGTGGATGAGGGTTCATGTCTGGAGTATATGTCACACATGTTATAACACAGCAAAGTCTGTGAGTAATGGACATCCAGTGTAGGTGTTTGGCAATTGTTGCTGATACGCATAAAGACACCTTCTTGCTTAGGCGATACACCAAGGGACTGCAGAATACCTTTGGAAATGTGAATATCACAGGATAGACAAGAAAGCACTTGTCCATATGTACACACCATTACCCGTTCTACATGATGGGTGCTGCCACCTACATGGTACTACTGGAATACTATGTTAAGTACATGCTGATGACAAAGTTACAGTTGCGTTACAGTAATAGAGCATGGCTTGGACAACAGGTATCCATCTGTATGATACCCATGTGGTGGTCATGTGTGTCATGTGCAGAATGCATTGTAGGCCACTGTATACATTTCCAGTCGTGGATTAACATATCGCTAGTGTGTTGGCATGTACGTGAGACTGCTATATGCCAAACAGCATTCTTCACAGGTATGTGTGTGGCTCAGTAAGAATGGCTACTGGTATAGTGTAGTACTGCAGGGATATCACTGACACTGGGTTTCCTACATCTGTGTATCAGTTGAGGATACATCATGTAATAGGTTCATAGGTTCATACTAGGCTATCTTCCCTAGGGCAGTTATAAGCCTATCCAGACTGTGTTTGTCTTTTGACACCTATGTTAAATGAATTTTGATATGGCCTTTTTCCAGGTTAGTATACTCAGCCTCTGTGTAACAGTGATACAGAAGTGATATCCAGAGTAAACCTACGATCTCCCATCCACTCAGCAACATTCCTCTTGCAGAGAGTCATTAAGGGACTCTGTCTGACCTGAAATGTGATTTTATTCCAGAGTGAAGGGAGCCTCTGGGTTATGAATCTGTCCCTCCAGCATGTCCTATTTATGTAAGTGCTGAGGTGCAAGTGTCACAAGCACATACCTCCATGGGATTTGGATTTTCTGAGGTGCAGCATGTCCATTAATTCCAGGTTGGACATGGTTCTATATGTCAGGCATCTGTTTGAGCCCTTTGATCCCCTTGGTGAGGTACTTTTGTGGACTTTCCAGTTGCTGCAGGTCAGGTGTCTGGTAAGATACACCACAAAAGGGGCATTGTACTCAATTATGAGCCTGATGAGGGATGACTAAAGAGGCACAATGACCCCCTGTGATCTAGCTGTGAATCCCTTCATGATTAGGTGGCCTATATAAACTGTCTGTGTAACCACTACAACCATGTGGTTGTCAAATGACAGTTTGCTATCAACTCGGGTCTCCAGATCCCTAATCATGTGTACAGTACTTAATGGCTTACCACCTATGTGTTAAGTTGTGGGCACTTAGTTTTTGCCAAAGGGGATGACTATACAGGTTTTGGCGTTTAGCTTGAGGCCATGGCTCTGGCATCAGCTGTCTGTTTCTATGAGGCCCTTTTGTAGGATGTTTCTGTTGGCTGGTGAGTTGATTATGGCGCACAGTTTGCAGTCATCTGCTAACCTGCTCAGCCACAGTCCTTCTGCGTTGGCCTGTACCTCCGAGAAATATACCTGAGTGGGGTATTGTATTGAAGGCTTTTGCGAGGTCCAGGTAGGCTGTGTTGAACACCTTCCCCTCGTCACTGGCCTTGGTGACTGTTTCAAAGACATCAACCAGGTTTAAGAGGTAGTATGTGCCCTCAACAAAGCTGAACTGGGTAGGATCCAGTGTCTGTAGGTCCCCAATAACTTTATTTATGAGGTCTATGATGATCCTTTCCATAGCTTTGCAGACCAAGCTAGTCAGGTGTACAGGGCAATAGATTCCAGGATCTGTTGAGGCACCACCTTTGTGGAGATGGGTCACTTTTGCTGTACACCACTCCTTGGCTACATATCCTGTAGTAAGGCTGGGATTGAACAGTACTTTTATGTTTGTGTTTATTTCTTCTTGGAGTTCATGTAGGATGCAGCCTGGGACACTGTCTGCTCTCATTGATGCTGTGTTTCTGCTTTGGAGAGGGTGACTGAGCATCTCAGATGTCAGGGGGGCATCACTCTGCTGAGATATATATATGCCCTTGTGGTGGGGAGGGGGGTGAGATGTTTGTGCTGAACCTGTCAGCAATGATGTTGGCAATGTATGCGGCTTAGGTGTATTCTGTGTCATTTAGGACAACTTCTGAGCATATCTGGGTGGGAATTCCCACCCAGATTCCTAACATAAGTAAAGAAAACCTTGTGATTATCCTTAGTGTCTTGTGCAATATTTCTTTTGAAGCTGGCCTTGGACGATTTTATGAGTGCTCGTAATTTTTGTCCAAATACTGATCAGAGATGCCTTCCCTTTGTGGGATATTGGTCGATCATGTAGTAGCTTCCTCCTTCTATTGTTTTCTGTTATGTGGCTGGGGTCCACCAGAAAGGACGCCTGTCTTTGGAGGATTGGGTCTTGGCTATATTTGGAATTGCATGATCTGTGCATTCCTGGAGATGTTCATAGAATGTGTTTATAAAGGTTTCAGCAGTGTGGGCCTTATTTCCCACAGGCCCAGGGGCTTTGAAGGATTCCACCTCTGTCTCAGTTTTGAGCTGTGTAATTTGCTTTACACAACTTTTTCACTGTGGTTTTCTCTGCAGGGGCTGCGGCTGGTATGTGAATATACAGTGAGATTACTCTATGGTGTCATCTTACCAGTGAGGGATACACTTCTGGTCTGGAGCATAGAGTCCCCATGTTGGTGATGATCAGGTGCAGGATGTTTTCCCCTCTTGTGGGAGTGGTAACAAGTTGTTCCATAGCATTTTAGTTTATGAATTCTAGGAACCTTTGGCCTAGGGTGTTGGAGCTACAGTAATGCTCGCAGTCTATGTGTGGGTAGATGAAGTTGCCCAATATAATGTTGTGTGGAGACACCTTCATATATTCATGTGTTCTTAAGTAGGGAAAGTGGGTTTCCTGGGTTTAGGAGGGTGGTCTGTAGCAGGTTATGAACTGGAAGGCAGTTTTACCCACTGTTAGTTGCATGTGGATAGTCTGTGATGCTTCATGCTGTGGAACCAACCTGGGGGTGTGGGTATCCTTGACATTTATTGATACTCACCCTCCTTTCATAGTTAGTTCCATGTTTGGGGCTGTAAAGCATGGTATGAGGTGTAACCTGGTAGTGCTAGGGTGCTCTTGGGAGCCTTGAACCAGGTTTCTGTCACTGCACAGATATCAACATTCTCCATGCTGAGTAGAGTTTGGACTGCATGCATCTTGTGGTTTACATGTCTGGCATTGAGCATCATTACTTCCATTTTCTTATCCCCTGTGCTACCTATGTAGGTGGGTTTGTGTTTTCAGCCTTACCACCAGAATGCCAAGATGTGCAGACATTACACTGTTGGAATTAACACTGGTGTATAAAAAACTACAATGACAATCATACTGTTAATGCATCAGGCATGCTGGTATATACGCACAATGATATCATTACATTGTACGGTTAACAACATGATAATATTACTACAGTTCTATGTAGTCACCCTGTGCATCAGCACCATGCTATCCTGTTCCTGCATCAATGTTACAGATTGCAGGAGGTGGCACAGTTTCATCATATGCACAGGGTGTGTACTTGGTATTCCAAAGTCTGCCATTGACACATCCAATCAACATGTATGTGTGTGTGTGTGTGTGTTAGTGAAGGACAACAGTACAACATGGGGCAATGTTGATGCAGTGTGTGTGTGTGTATGTGTTAGCCCTAGGTGTTAGCATTATGCATGTGTGTATGCATGCACACAGTTCCACCTCATGGCTGCCATATACGGGTGCTTGTGGACAGCCACAGACTGTACCTGCCAGGTCATACAGATCACTGTCTCTGGCCACGGACAGGGTACCTGTGCCTGGCAGGGGTGCTACGAACAGTATCAGGTACTAAGCCAGACTGGGTACTGTCATCAGAAGCAGTTGGTTGATGACTGGACACATGTCCCTGCTGGGATTGTCCAGAGCCACGTGCACATGGTCTTCTAGGGCGGTCTGATGACAGCACAGACCCAGCATTGCTGGGGCTGGTACTGGTACTATAGGAGCGGCTGCAGGTTTGTTGCCGTCCATGACGACTGCCAGCTGCTGATGTTGCTGGCATACGCCCACGTCAACGTCTCAACCGTCCTGCATTGCCCTGGCTCATGGACATGTAGTTGTGGAACAGATCTAATGTGTCCCCCCAACGTCTGTCAATTACCTCACCGACAGTATGGATGGCAGTTGCTACGTCACGCATAGTGTCATTCATAGCAGTGCGATGTGCTCTAAGTTCCCTCAGACCCTGTCTGGTGTACCGTTCCATATGTGCCTGTGCCTGCATTACAGCCCGGAACATAGCTGAGGTTGAAAGACCTCTGTGGTCAAGTCTGACAGGGACAGTACGACCATGGATGCTCCCACGAGAACCCCTGGACATCTGTCTGTGTGGTACCATGTCAGGACTCTGGCCATGGCTGCTGTGAGGGGGTGCATGTGCCACTGATATGGTCAATGCCCACTGTATGCTGTCCCTCAGCTAAGGACATTGTTGACAATGGATGTATCGGCAGGATGACTGTGCGCATTGATGGGGTTGACTGCTGTGTACTTTCGATTGGCTGACCAGCAACAGACCCTGTCACACCTCCTGTGCCATTACACATGTATCATCATTATCACTATCCCCAGCAGTGGCTTCAGGTTCCCTGCTGCATGCCAACAGAGCAACATCAGAACCTGTGAGAGGGAGACAGGAAACACATTTTACAATGTGTACACAATGTTACCACAGATGCACACAGGCACATGCACACATGCACATGGGCACATGCACACGTGCACACATGCACACATGCACACATGCACATGGGCACATGCACACATGCACACATGCACATGGGCACATGCAAACATGCACACATGCACACATGCACACGGGCACATGCACACATGCACACGGGCACATACACACATGCACACATGCACACATGCACACACATGCACACATGCATGCAGGCACATGCACACATGCACACATGCTCACGGGCACATGCACACATGCACACATGCACATGGGCACATGCACACATGCACACGGGCACATGCACACATGCACACATGCACATAGGCACATGCACACATGCACACGAGCACATGCACACGGGCACATGCACACATGCACACATACACACGTGCACACATGCACACTCCTCAGTACATGAGATACAAACAAACACACACCTGCAATCCAACACATACACAATACTGTTTGAGGGTATTATTACAATTATTATCATTAGTATTAATAGTATTGTTATTACATACTCACCAGCATGGATTGGCTGCCTTGCTGTTACTCCAGAGGGACCTGCACAAATAAGACAGTTATTGTCAGTGGGCACAACTGTGCCATTGATACTGTCAGTATGATACAGTACAGTAGTACAACAGTTGGCTTTCACAGGTGTACTGATGTGATTCAGAATATCAATCTTGCACAAGAATTTCCAGGATAATAGCTACACACACAGTACACATCTCACACATGCATAAACTACCAGTGCAGACAACACTCAACTACAGATATGGCATGTTACCTGCACACTCCATGTCCACATGTTGGGTGGCTCCAGCCTCCATCATGACACATGTCTGTGGATGTTGTTGTTGGGCTGGAGCCACAACACTTAGGAGGAGCTCCTCCAGTCTGGTGAGGGGGGGTGGATAGGTACCCCACCACCAGTGGCAAGCTGTTGTCTGTGGATATCAGACGCATGCTGACGGACATTTCTAATTAAATCACTGCAGTGATGGCGTACCTGCTCATATATCTGGTTATGCATGCCTATGTCATTTACCCGACGGAAAAGGTCTTGCCACAGTGCAGCCCTCTCCTGCTGGTTCTGGCTGGTCCAGGAAAAAAGTGTGGAAAAATCCTGCACCAGGCTCTGGTGTATCTCCTCATCCTCTGCAGCTGAATAACAGGGGTTGCGCTGATGCACCATCACCCTGGAAGGAAAAGAAAAATATGTGAGCAAGTAATATGGCACACATAATACTCTACTGTACTGATACCACTGAACTGCCATATATAGCATCTGTCTGTCTATCAGGGGATACACATGTAAATTAACACATATCAGTGCTCAGCCAACAACTGTGTGACAGTGCCTGCCACACTCCATACAACAAACTAGTATACACCAGCACTCGGCACACTGTTTGAGGTCCAGTGTGCAACCTCACACTGGGGGTATGTATCAAGCTAATGGATGGGGAATATTGTCATCCCATGCAATGCATGCAATGCACAGTTACAATTTCAATGGTAATGCACCCTAGTCTTTGCTGCCATACCCCTACCTACAGGGAACCACAGTACAACATATGGCAATGTAGTATGTATCCCAATAACTGACACATCTTTCTCTGGCCTCACACTGAGGACACACACTACCATGACAGACACAAAGTCATGCTGAGCAATCACACCATTACAGACCTTGCACACAGTCAGTGGCACACTCATTCCACCTCACATAGTTAGTATTGCAATGACTACATGTGTGTGCATTGTGTCATAGGTAGGTACTATGCTATTGGCCCTGGGCCTACGGCAGCATAGTGTTATGCTACCCTGCCCCTTGGGACACATGTAATGTGATTGTACTTGCTCCTGTCACACAGTTACACAGAGGTGACTCACACAGCATATTACCTATCTGCATAACATTCATCATAGGTATGTCTGACATCTACTAATAAGGAGCCTTGCTTGTTAATATTGGGTGGTTTAGTCCAGGGTATGGCTTATTTGTAGATAGCAACATGTACCTCCAGCATGTGCTCTTTACTGCGGTGACAAGGATGAGGGCCATAGGTCATTTAGGCTGGACAGATTGTGAGGTGTTACCACGGCGGTTGGACAACTGGTATGTGTGTGACATAACTCTGTATATCCAGCAGTGGTAACCTCTGTGTAAGAAGTATGAAAGGCACTCTGTGGTTTTGTCAGTCACTCTGCATAGGGAATGTGTTTGAGAGCATTATCACTCTTTGTTAGGTATGTCTGTGTCCTTTTCCCTTGCTGTAGTTGTCATGGGAGGTACACACCATGTAGGACATTGTGAGGTGGAGAGGGGTACAGTGACCTAAATTTCCCTAGCTGACACACCATTTGTGATGACACGTACCATGTACAGGGATTACAAGACTAGTGTGCCACTGTGAATATCAAAGGGGAGGCTATTGTACACTTGTTTCCCATGTTCCCTTCTGACACCTCCAGTAGTAGGCAGGCAACCACCTATGTGGTAGTTAGTGGTTAAAGTGTTTTGGAATGGGGTATGGTACTCCAGTATCCACACTGGTGTTCAGTCCATGCCTTTGTCACCAGGCACCTGTTGCAATACATCTGCCCAGATGTGCCTCTCTCAGTCTATATATATATATATATATATATATATATATATATATATATATATATATATACATATATATATATATATATATATATATATATATATATATATATATATATATATATATATATATATATATATATATATATATATATATATATATATATATATATATATATAAAGAGAGAGAGAGAGATATTCATATACACATATATCTATAGACATTCATATCTGTCTGTATATGTGTATGTATCTATAGATATCTATATATGTATGTGTCTATTACATATATATGCATATACATATTCTATCTATCTATATATATCTATCTATTTATACATATACATGCCTCTCTATCTATGTATATATATATATATATATATATATATATATATATATATATATATATATACACATATACATATACATATACATGTATTTATATATACACATACACATACACACATTAACATACTTCTAAACATCCATTGCTGTACAACCTACATTGTACCT
Organism: Protopterus annectens; assembly: GCF_019279795.1. Lineage (NCBI taxonomy): Eukaryota > Metazoa > Chordata > Ceratodontiformes > Protopteridae > Protopterus > Protopterus annectens. Next base: position 995,021,742 of record NC_056745.1, on the reverse strand, counting down.
TGTACATTGTACTACAACCTACATTGATATGTGCACATAGCAACCTTCAACTACATATGTATGTCCAGCCTTCACTAACAGTTGCAGTATGCCCCTTGCCCTATGCACATCTTCATATACATATAGATACAGACTGCTAGCACATATGGAGGGTTCACAGTATGTAGATTATTAGATTATGTAGTTTACATTACCTTTGTTTTTGACAGCTTTTTTGGATGGCTTGCTGCTGGATGGCTTGCTGCTGGCTAGCTGGCTGGCTTGCTGCTGGCTGGCTGGCTTGCTGCTGGCTGGCTGGCTTGCTGCTGGCTGGCTTGCTGCTGGCTTGCTGCTGGCTTGCTGGATAGCTGCTGGCTGGCTTGCTGCTGGCTGGCTGGCTTGCTGCTGGATGGCTACTGGCTGGCCTGCTGCTGGATGGCTGCTGGCTGGCTTGCTGCTGGATGGCTGGCTTGCTACTGGCTGGCTGGCTTGCTGTTGGATGGCTTGCTGCTGGCTGGCTGGCCTGCTGCTGGATGGCTTGCTGCTGGATGGCTGCTGGCTGGCTGGCTTGCTGCTGGCTGGCTGGCTTGCTGCTGGCTGGCTTGCTGCTGGCTGGCTTGCTGCTGTCTTGATGGCTTTTTTTTGGTGTCTCTCTCTCTCTCTCTCTCTGTCTGTTTCACTCTCTCCCTCCAGTTGCTGCAATGATATTATTGCATGTGTGGACTGGGAGTACAGGCTGCTTTTGTAGGTATCTGTACATGTGCATGTGATGGTCTCTGCACCAATTGTTGGCCAACATTTACTAATTGCATGCTGCCTGCTGTGTGGTAATTGCAGTTCTCACTGTGATTTCAGGACATTGCTATAAAATGTTAGGTTAGGTAGGCGTAGGCCTTTCATTTTTTCAAGGTGGGGACCATGCTGGTTTGCTGTGGACACTGTTGTGTGAGACAAAAAGGTTGGTATGTCTCTCATATCTAAGGCTGTGTTGTAGCCACTGAAATGCATGTTGTACTGAAACCTGACTGTTGCTTCTTCCAGTTCATTCTTCTCAGTGTGTATGTTAACTCACACCTAATAATGCTAATACTGTTTACATGGGAGTTTGTACTTTCCTGTGGGACTTGTGGATTAACTGGTATACAACAGTTGCTCTTGCAATTTCTTGCTATGGCTTCACTATTTAGCCTTTACATTCACTCCTTGAAGGCCTGCTATTTGTCTTTACTGGAATGTGTTGCTATGGCTTTCCTATTTTCCATTTACATTCACTCCTTGCAATGCATGATATATTTCTTTCAGCAGTGATTTCTTATATGTTTGGTGTGGTTTGGTGGCACTGCATGCAGTCTGGTGAGGCCAAGGTGTGGGATTTGACACTTACAAGGGTATCTTATTTTTCTGCTGAGCAGTAGTGGGGCCTTGTACTTTGTACTAACAGTTATGAATATCAAGCACATGCAGTGCTTGTAAACTGCTATACTGTCCTTAGTTTATTAGATGGCTACATCCTTTAATATTTCTGGGTTGTACTCCTACACGAGGGTGTGCTTGTGGAAGCAGTTCTACAGCTATTTGCAGAGTGTGTAACAGCAGACAGGCTGATATGCCTGTGTGTTTCTGACACTTGAAGGCCTCAGATATCTCAGGTATATATCTGAGCAGCCTCAGGGAATGGTACATATCAGTGGGATACACCCGTGATATATTTCAGATATTCTGCAATTGTGACTGTGGGGTATTTTGAGCATATGTATTACTCCACCATTTCTGACATGCAAGTAGTGTCTACTTTAACTTATTGACAGTTACCATTACGTGGGATTCCCCACCTTTCTGCCTACTGTTAGTACATTTCACAGGGAGTCAGTGGGGCACAGTTAACATTTGTTTGCAAATCAGGGACATCCCTGTAAATCAGTCACAGTTGGGAGGTCTGGCCTCTTACCTATTCAAATATGGCAGTGTTTATCCTGCTCTGATACTCTGTGGGGTTTGCAAGGTGCTACTGTAACATTATTACCTGCTAGCATGGCTGTTTCTCTTATTACACTAATTTAATGCAATTCCACAAGAATTGCCAGTAAATATACAAGAAACAAGCTTTGTGTAATAGCCTTCCTATATTCCTTTTACATTCAGTCCTTCTATTTCATGATATATTGCTTTCAGCACAAAGTTATATTATATCAGACATGGCTTAGGGGTAAGTCATGCAGACTAGTGTTTCCAAGGTCCTGGGTTCGAGACTGACAGGGGGAAGTTTATTTTTCTGCTGAGCAGACTACATGCCTTGTCATTCAGAGTGGCTAAGGCACTTTTAAGCAGTTGTAAGCAGGTTTGCGCTGGTTTCCGCGGAGCTCACGCATGCATTGTGTCACTTAGCTTCGCGCACACACGCTTAGCTAAGTGCACACAGGCGCACACCCGCAGACAACTGCTTAAAAGTGCTTACTCTCGCTAACACCTGCGCTAATTTCTTTTAAAGAAAAGAAAATGGGGAGATAGGAAAGTGGTGAAAAAGGGGGCACAAAGAGGGTAGGACAGCAGAAAAACAAGCTCGGGATTTGCAGGAAGGATGTAGGGAAGGCCCATAGCTGCCCATTTCTTTATCAGCAACAGCTGTGCATATGTGTGTAATTTGGTGTGAAATTTGAAAACCTTCAACCCCTGAGAGAGGGGTGAGGACAACAAAATATGTTGTACAGCCAATTTTAATTATCAGTTGACATGTCCATCAGACATGTCTGCAAAATGGGCAGCTATGTATGGGGCGTAATTTTTTTGTGGGAACAGACTGCCCTTTTTTTATTTTTTTTTCAGGTGAGAGTGGAATGTGAGGTACAGGAAGTAGGTATATTTGGGGAGGTAGGTTGGGGAGGTTAACAGACAAGACAAACAAGATGTGTACAGGGGCAGAGTATGACACATCTGGGGGGGAAACACAATTGATGGGGATGGATGTTTGGATATCGTGAGCCCATGAGCCCACAGATGGCAACAGTGGAACTGAGATCCCCACCCATGGGCAGTTACCACTGCGCCTTCACTGCCCAGGACGGGGCTGTGCTGGGGGCTATATAGGATGGGCAGGCACACCCGTGAGTTGCGCCACCTGTGCCTCAAGCTGACGTAGGGGTTCAAGCACAGAATGCCTGATCTCGCTACGCACCACAGACCAGACACTTTGGGGGGTGAGTGGACATTCTCCTCCGGCCACGCTTGCAGAGGGGGGACGAGCCCCATCCCCTGCAGTGCTTCCACCCGAAGGTGGCACAGGGCCACTGGAGGAGGTTCCAGCCTGGGCACTAGTGCCAGGTGCACTCGCCAGCTGAGGTGGGAGAGGTGGGTCCACTGGAACCCGCCTTCCCTCTTGTCCTATGTTTAGCAGTATTTTATGACATTTTGGGTTAGTAACAAACAACACCATTCAAAATTAGTTGTAACAGCATGCATCAGTATTCCCATTCACCAAACACCCATGAATTCCAAACATTGAACAGCAAGCATAACACATGCATATTTAGAACAACAGTACACAATCCAACAGTATGCAGGGTTGACTGATGGCAACAGGCCATCAGGTTTGGATATGTGAATAGGGCACATGCATCAACGTACATGCAGATATGTATGAACCAACAGACAAATGTCCATGGGAAATAATTGTGAATACACAAACCCAGTTTGGTGTGGAATAGCATTATTTGTGAAATAGGGTAGGGTGAAGAAATATTACATTAACAACTTAAACTACCTATACATATGCTGTACATTTCTAGTAGCTGCAGATATATATACCCTACATGTCTTAGTACAGTTTCCTATATGTAACCTTAGGAATGTTGGTGGTGGGAATGTTACTGCTACATTAATATACATTCCATTTTTATTCATACATGTTCATATCTGGCTGTGTTCAGGTACAGCATCCAGCTACATTTGATTTATATGGCTCTAGACAACTGTGGATGTTCAGTATTTCATACAACCATACTATCTCCATATTGCAAGGGTACAGCAACATATCCAAATTGTGGGACAGACACATTCCAGGTTCAGTACTTTCTTAAACCCATTTCACTCTTTGGTTGTGGCTGTCTCATTCATTTCATAATGTACTGACTGCAGTATAACTTTATTCCAGACTTATTACAGCTTTCTTGGTCGATTCATACCTCTTTCTCACACTCTCACTTGTTTTATTTTTACAATTCATTATGGTACTGAATTCTAGGTGTTATTAACATTTCTTACTTGTTACAACAATCCTTTCCAACAGACTCACTTATTTCATATGGCAGATTTTAAAAGGGGATGTATTTGACACATGTCTATCCTCTGTACATTGTTCACCAGTCATTTTCAGGCTGAAGCAGTTATCTGATATTACAATACAGGTGGAAAATCTCTATTTGACACTTATTTAATGTTTATTTCTGGATTACAGGCTGCATCACTTATCTAATCATACAGTACTAGCAGAATATTTCTTCTAGGCTTATTTGAACTTTATTAATATGTGACAACACTGAACTCTTTTACAAGCTGTCTCACTTATATTCTATAACAATTCCATCAAAATAATTACTAACTTGCCTGGTGGCACAACTGCACCAGCCTATCAGCATAGGCTTGCCGATTCATAGAACGGACACCTGCAGCTGTGATATAAATGAAGTAATATTGGAACATACATCTCCATTACATAGGCTAAGATAAATTTCTTACATACTTAATTACATGGACATTTACTCAGTAGTGGGGCGTTGGGCATTTGCCGGGCCTCCTGGATCCAACGGTTCAGTTGGTCCTGCTTATGTTTCTTCAGGTCCGCATGGTGATGATGGACCTGTTCACCAGTCCTTGGTATGCCTGTGGCACTGGTGAGATCATGTTCCAACCGGTTCCACGTCTCTGCCTTGTATGCACCCCAGGGAACCTGGCCCTGCATGAGTTGAGCCTCATGATCGTGGACTAGGAGCAAAACCATATATTTGGACTCCTCAACACCCCACCTCTGTGCTCAGAAGCGACTGCCCTCTCCTACACCTGCCATCCTGACTGCAAATGGGTTCCACAATCAGTTATGCTGTGTATTCCCGCCTATGGGGCTTATATATGCTGATTTTCCCGCACTTATCTGTGATTGGCCATTTTGGACATGTATCAGCTTATAAAAACCTGCTTTGTCATGCTTCTATTTCCATTCATTCCTATATATATGTTAATACCGCATTCCTCAGTGCAACTGCCATGGCATAGTGGTTTAGTACTTTGACTATGGTGCACAGTGTCCTGGGTTCGAACCTGGCCATTGCTTTTTTTTATTTTACTACTGTCTAGACAGGCTAGGAGGTGTGTCTGTGTTAAGGCAGTTTTGATACAGCTTGCTCAATGTTGCCCGTCGGTAAGCCGGTTGGTGCGCTGCACAGTTCCGCGCAAACGGCTTACGCTGGGTACCGCGTTATTTGGCTATGAGCACGCATATTACACTGTGTGAAGTGTTGCTCAGTTACGGGCACCCATTTTAAGCATGTTAAAGCGCTTCTCAACTCCGGGCACTCATATTACACCTGTTAAACTGCTGCTCACCTGCTAGCAGTCATACTCAGCTTGTGAGAGCGCTGCTCAGCTATGGGTACTTATGACATTTTTTTTTATTTTATTGTCTCAGATTTCTTCAAAAATACATGGCCCATTTCATTACATTTTACTTAAATTATAGTTATATATATATATACATATATGTCAGGGGATTGTTTCATGCTTATTTAACTAAATATAAAAAATTATGTTGTGGGGGCTCGAACCGTGACTATCTCCTCTTTGGCCAACGTCTCTACCGCTACGCTATTGCTACTTGGCTTAATTTGCATATTTAGATCTTATATGCTTTTCAATGACTGCTCACTGTGGCTGAGCGGAGGGCATACCCGCGCAACCAAGCACAACTATGGGCAAACATTTTTGAAATTATAAAAAAAAAATTAAACTGTTATTTTTACATTTTACATTACAGTTGGGTCTATAGTCTGTGGGGGCATGTGTGGTGTTGTGTTTCTTGACATTTCTGCAGACTTGCTCGTGGGAGGTTAATTTCAGGACTCTGACTCTTTTGGGGGTGTGTCCCTTTGCAGAACTCGCCATTAGGACATGCCCCCTACTTTCCTACATGGACCGTGTTAGCCTAGGGTGTGATTCAGCATGCCCTCATGCATATGCATGGCATGCTGACGCCATACCATTTAACTGCAGCCTCCATGTAAGACATGTTAACTCTTACACCGAGGTTTCGTGAATCCTACCCAATAACAATGGGTGGCCTAATGGTTAAAGTGTTTGCCTTACAAGCACAAGGTGCAGGGTTTGAGTCTCACAAGAGATAATTGGCTAGGCTTAAAATGGCTCGCAAGGGCAGTGAGCTTAGTACTAATCTATGAACCTATGAACAAGAAAGTTACTAGCACTTTTGCATGTGGCATGTGTAAGGCTGGCCATATTATGCATAATAGTAAGTTTATAATTTTTAATAATTAGACTAAATGTACTTGTGATTCAGAATGTCTCGTATAAATTGTATGTGTGAAGGATGTGCAGCATATAATGCTGGTATGACAAACAGAAAATTTCTGAAACTTGTTTTGGAACATCTGTATAATATTAAAACACATAATGCTACCAATACATTGTTTAGACATTTGTTGGAATATGCTGAGCACAAAATTCACTTTTGGGGATTAGAAGTAGTCCAAAGAGATATGTGGGAAGATGATTTTAAAACTACTGCTAAGCAAAGAGAGCCTTTGTTGCTGTTAAAACTGCAAGCTGATAAATACCTTAGTTTGAATGGGACACTGAATATTAAATGCTTTTATTAAATAGAAGGTTAAAAAAATTTAAATATATTTTATATATGTTTATATAATATGTTTTAAATGTATAAAATATGTGTTACTTTAAGTTAGTTAATCTTGTATCAATTGATGAGTATATAAGGACATGTGTTTTGAATTTGTATTACTCTGAAGAAGTCTGTTTTGTATAGTGTGGATGAAAGAGCTTAGCAAAAATCTTTTATTCCTTACTTTGTGTGCTTTGCGTTTTCATTTGTTTGGCTAGTAGCACGCTTGGAAGCAATGTTACAGTTTTTGTGGTATACTTACAAATTATATATGTGTGTGTGTGTGTGTGTGTGTGTGCGTGTGTGTGTGCGTGTGTGTGTGCGTGTGTGTGTGTGCGTGTGTGTGTGTGCGTGCGCGCACACGCATGAGTAGGCACACACACACACGCACACACACACACACACATGCACACAGTTACATGTGATTATATCATAATTAACTTACTGTACATGAACACATAAAATGAACCTGTACAGAACTAGCATACTAACTGTAGTGCTGGAAGTCTGAGAGAAGCTCTCAAATTACAAGATTCTCAAAAATATCAGAGACTGTCTTTTATAGTTCTTGGAAAATGAGCAGGATTTTTTTCATTCTTTCAACTGGAAGAACAGCATAAACAATGCATTTTATACTGACAAATATTCTGTTTTGACTAAACCCAGAGACATTAGGTCAGCCCATGAGGACTAAATAGAATCAAGGGAAAGTCTGATACTTCCTGCCTTTCTAAATTGTTCTCTAATTAAAACTTAATTACTGGCCTACTGGATCAGGATTTAAATGAGTTTGGGAGCCTGGAATAAGGTTACTGTGGTGATATTGTTTATATGGATAAGAAAATTGGTTTATGAATGCATTAAATTTCTATGTCATATCCAAGATTTACTCTGAGTCCCATGTGCTGTAGTGTTTAACACAGAAGGCTGAGTTACTGTATCTGAGGCCTATGCCTTTAATTAAATGAATTTTACCGGAGGTGCAGAGACTGAAGTCACTTAACACAGTACTAAATGGCAATCAACAAGTGTTGTCTTTGATTGCTGCAGTTAGGAAATTGTCTCTAACCATGTTTTATTGAATTTTATTCATTAATATTTCTGTCCATGTCCTGTTTAGTTCTACTCTTTGCCAGAAAGTGCTTTAATGAATCTCTGTTAGTGTTACCTACTGCATATATTCAAACAAAAAAGATGGTCTGAATTGAATCTTTCTAGTTGCATACAAAATAAGTTGATTATTTCATGAACTGTGATACTTTTATTTGTCTTCAGTAAATAGATGAGCAGCATTTATTTCAACTCTTCTAGTGACATATTTAACTGCTAGTGACACTATCAGTGCATATATCCAATATAAAATCAGACTATTCTAATATTATTAAACACTTGAAAAGTAATACTTGCCATGCAAGTATTTACATCAGCACAAGTGTGTGGTGTACAAGCTTGTAATAATATAAATGTTCTATATACTGTACAATGCTGCCTGTTGAGAATTCAAATTATACTGACATGTTTAACAGCTTGGTTCATTCTCAGTATGGCTTTAATTCCTACATTGGAAGGGTGGCTGGAAACATGACACCGTAAAACTCCACTGCCAATCATGAGCGGACAGGTGATCCGCTGTGGCGACCCCTAACCAGGAAAAGTCAAAAGAAGGAAAAGAAGATACACTATGAAAGAGCTTTATACTTCTTGCAAAGCTGAGGTTTCATTTTAGCAAGGAATGCTGCTTACATATCATGAAACTCTGTTTAAGCCACATGACTTCATTTGAATTTCAAATAACTGCTGGTAAAACCATCTGAACCTGATACTGAAAACTAGCAAAAATGACAAATAAATGTAACCTCATAAGAAAAAATTAGAAAATACTTTAAGGATTGGATTCATACTTGCTTGCTCAAATGCGATGGGGTATTCCTGAAGCTTATGAATGATTGTAGCAAAGAAAATATTTATAGAGGCCATTTATGCTAATGTGAATGGCTTTAGGTTCATAGGTTAGAACTAGGCTAACTGCCCTGGTGGGCCATTTTAAGACTAGCCAATTATGCCATGTAAGAATCAAACCCTGCACCTTGTGTCTGTAAGGTAAATACCTTAACCATTATACCAACCTCCTACCCCTTAAAAAAAATGAGTTGCAAATGAGAAATGTTGTAAAGCATAATATGATAATGAGGCAGTTTTGCAAATCATATTCTGACATCTGCACAATATGCACATCCCTTGTTAAAAGCAATGCTTCACTTTTAATACTGGAGTTGCAGTCTGCATACTTGCCCCCAGCCATCCCTTCAGTAGTTTCTCTGAGTATGCACAAGCACTTCCCTACACACAAATGAATTATTTCCCCCAGCAATCCCTTTGTTAGTTTGCCTTAAGTATGCATAAGGACTAAAATGACACAAAATACATTATTTTGCCCAGTGATCACTTCAACAGTCTGACCATGTATGCACAAGTGCTTCTGGCAAACAAATGAAATATTTCCCCAAGCGACCCCTTCAGGACTATTTCCTGGTATGCACAAGCACCAAAATGAAACATTCACCCAAGCAGCCCCTTTGGTGAAATGTCTAGGTGTGGACAAGCACGAAAATAAAACATTTAGCCAAGCAACCCTTTCAGTAAAATGTTCAGGTATGCACAAGCACCAAAACGAAATGTTTCCACAAGTGACCCCTTAAGGAGTATGTCCAGGTATGTAAAAGCACCACAATGAAACATTCCCCCAAGCAGCTCCTTCAGTAATATATCCAGGTGTGAATAAGCACCCAAATGAAACCTCACCCAAGCAACCCCTTCAGTAATATATCCAGGAATGCATAAGCACCCAAATGAAACATTCAGCCAAGCAACCCCTTCAGTAATATATCCAGGTATGGACAAGCACCCAAATGAAACATTCACCCAAGCAACCCCTTCACTAAAATATCCAGGTATGCATAAGCACCCAAATGAAACATTCACCCAAGCAACCCCTTCAGTAAATTATCCAGGTAGGGACACGCACCCAAATGAAACATTCACCCAAGCAGCTCCTTCAGTAATATATCCAGGTGTGCATAAGCACCCAAATGAAACCTCACCCAAGCAACCCCTTCAGTAATATATCCAGGAATGCATAAGCACCCAAATGAAACATTCAGCCAAGCAACCCCTTCAGTAATATATCCAGGTAGGGGCAAGCACCCAAATGAAACATTCACCCAAGCAACCCCTTCAGTAAAATATCCAGGTATGCATAAGCACCCAAATGAAACATTCACCCAAGCAACCCCTTCAGTAAAATATCCAGGTAGGGACAAGCATCCAAATGAAACATTCAGCCAAGCAACCCCTTCAGTAATATATCCAGGTAGGGGCAAGCACCCAAATGAAACATTCAGCCAAGCGACCCCTTCAGTAAAATATCCAGGTAGGGACAAACACCCAAATGAAACATTCACCCAAGCAACTCCTTCAGTAAAATATCCAGGTAGGGACAAGCACCAAAATGAAACATTCACCCAAGCAACCCCTTCAGTAATATATCCAGGTAGGGACAAGCACCCAAATGAAACATTCAGCCAAGCAACCCCTTTAGTAAAATATCCAGGTATGCATAAGCACCCAAATGAAACATTCACCCAAGCAACCCCTTCAGTAAAATATCCAGGTATGCATAAGCACCCAAATGAAACATTCACCCAAGCAACCCCTTCAGTAAAATATCCAGGTAGGGACAAGCACCCAAATGAAACATTCAGCCAAGCAACCCCTTCAGTAATATATCCAGGTAGGGGCAAGCACCCAAATGAAACATTCAGCCAAGCGACCCCTTCAGTAAAATATCCAGGTAGGGACAAACACCCAAATGAAACATTCACCCAAGCAACTCCTTCAGTAAAATATCCAGGTAGGGACAAGCACCAAAATGAAACATTCAGCCAAGCAACCCCTTCAGTAATATATCCAGGTAGGGGCAAGCACCCAAATGAAACATTCAGCCAAGCGACCCCTTCAGTAAAATATCCAGGTAGGGACAAACACCCAAATGAAACATTCACCCAAGCAACTCCTTCAGTAAAATATCCAGGTAGGGACAAGCACCAAAATGAAACATTCACCCAAGCAACCCCTTCAGTAATATATCCAGGTAGGGACAAGCACCCAAATGAAACATTCAGCCAAGCAACCCCTTTAGTAAAATATCCAGGTATGCATAAGCACCCAAATGAAACATTCACCCAAGCAACCCCTTCAGTAAAATATCCAGGTAGGGACAAGCACCCAAATGAAACATTCACCCAAGCAACCCCTTCAGTAAAATATCCAGGTAGGGACAAGCACCAAAATGAAACATTCAGCCAAGCGACCCCTTCAGTAAAATGTGCAGGTAGGGACAAGCACCAGTCAATCTCCACTCACATCTCCATATTCTCCTGGAAAACTGTTGCTCACTGGCATAAGTCCATGGCTATTTACACACACAGTCTAAAACTGAGCTCATTATAGGTTCATGTTTATGACATACTCCTATGCATACACGAAAGCCCCTTATCAGCATATCAGCTGTCTCCCTATACTTATGCATTAAGCATGTTATGCTTTTGCAATGGGGGTATGTTTACAGCAACTCCTCCGAATGCACTTATTCATGCTGAAAGTCTATGATTTGCATATTTACATAGCGCCACTCTTTGCAGATCACTGCTATGCAAATGTAGAGCACTAGACTATAAATACTGCCATAAGACATCAAAGTCAAGTAATTCAAGTCTGACAAGATTCCATTATATATATATATATATATATATATATATATATATATATATATATATATACTTTACAGCAGCAAACAGACTAACTTCTGGAAAATGCATTTTTTATCACATCATTTTGGGGTTGATGGAGATGCTTATCATCATCATTTAGCTGTAACTATGACCTTGTCATTATAGGTGGGCTTTCTGATTCTTAAAATACAGTAGACTTAGACTCCCTCTTATCCAGACTTGCTGGGACTGGATATTAGGCTGGATAAATGAATGGTTGGTTAATCAGACAAAATAGCATTTATATGTTATAAATTAGCTAGAATAGCAGGATTTGTAACAGTATCCATTTTTCTAGTGAATATGAAGACTAAAACTCAAATGTCTGTCATTATTTAGCCCACAGGAGGTGAAAGTGTTGTTCTTCTCTGTTGTCTTTTGATAGGGTTATGGCAGAAATTTGATGGCCAGTTAAGAGGAGGCTGGTTAAAGACAGGCCAGATAAGATCGAGTCTACTGTATGTACTTTTTATTGGTTTACCTACTATAGTAGAGCTATATTTAGTAAGTTTTAAAAAGTTGTGTTTGCATGTACTGTATGCAGAGCAGCTGTCCAGTTACTTCTGCATCAGTGTCATCTGGTGGCAGCTTCTAATGATGTAATGTACAGTTCAATACCTTGACATAGGAAAAGAAAGTGAGATTTTTTTAGCATTCTGTCTTACGAAATCTCTTTATATGTTCCGAGTATAGCTAAACTTTACCTGAGAAGTCAGCGGACAGCTGATTCTGGCCAATGTTTTTCAGCCTAGAAGCTTCACCTGTATGTTAGATCTGAAATTGTTAACAAGGCGTTAAGATTTACATACAGGTAAAGCTGCATTGCCAAGAGGCTGTCCAATTCCAGTGCAAGAACTCCACCTGGAGAGTGGCTTGGCAGTTATACCTGAATTTTCCTAATCCAAAGTGAGGAGCATGCTTGCAGGGTCACTAGTCCATCACGGATTTGCATCCATGTTTGGAAAGAGAGCGCTATGAGCAATCCACACAGGAGTTTAATGGATGGCTTACACTATAGAATACTGAGTATGTGCATGATCCCAGTCTCGCCCCCCCAGTTCCTAAAGCCTGCAGCCCAACTCCACCTCTATATGGAATTTAGCACTGTAGGCAGTCTGGTTTCTCCCCAGGTATCATAGCTCCCTGCCTTCTATTTCCAAAATGTGGAACACTATCTCCCGTAATATGGAACAAATGGTTAAATATGGAACATATTTTAGCAGCTTATTAAAAACTTTAACTAGGAAGCTCACAAGATGTTTAAATAAGTATACTTATAAAACAGTTATTTTTATTAATTTATGAGTTATTATTATTCACCATAGATATCAGCTATAAAATTCTTACCACTGAATTTAGTACAGACACTTTCAATGTGGCACTAAAAGTAACTTAGATGCTTTAAGACCCAAAACGAGGAATGTTCCTCATGAAGTACATTTGAGATGTATGCCCTGTTCTGCTTGCATACCTCATCCCATGTATAGTAGCGTGTCCATCTCACTAAGAAACCAGTTCAGTTCACTGAACATTTATTTTCCATTTCAGCACTAATGCAGTCAATGTATAACATACATAATTTACTGTAGGCTGTCACTGTGATGATTCCTATATTACTAGTTTTCTTTGTCTTCTTCCTAAGTGTGCTCATCTCATGGTAGACAACTAGTTATTACAATGTTACTAACTGTGTTAATGTACTGTATGCAAGACATTAGGCCAGACTCCAAAAGAGTTGATCTCAGTCTAAGTCTGCCCTGATTCTGAAAGACTTGGTCTCAGTGTTAAATGACTTACTTCGGTGTATGGCCTGTCTATAAACAGGCTTACTATGCGTGTTAGAGTCAAAAAAACAGCTCTCAGTGTAAGTGGTCCTTTACACTGACAGCAAGTTTTTTAGAATAGGGCCATTATATAATTTACTAAAAAGATTATCACATTTCATTTCACTTTTGTAATATTTTATTTGAATATAAATGCTTTTAGCTATTTATTGATTGTCTGATTTCCTGATTGAGTGACTGACTGTGCCACTGTCATTATCTTTCTATGTGATAAAATCTGCTGAAAATATCAGAAAACATGTTTGTTACAAGCTGTTTATCCTGATTGCATCATTAAAATGCAGGACCACATGAATCAAGAAGTCACTGGCAGTTGCTAAGCATGCAGAGACTATAAACACATGTTTACGGGGTTTAATAAATACAATTCTAGTGTAGAACTGAAGCAAAAACTACACATTAGAATCAGAAAATCCATATTACATAATGAAGTCATAATCACTGCAAAAAGAACCTGAAAGAAAAATAGCTTTGCACATAATCTTTAAATAAGGTTCTCCCCCTAATAAATCAAACCAGCAAATGGACACAATGAGCTGTAATTAAAGAAGGGATGGAGGAGGATGGCCAACATCCCCCACGTTTTTGTTTCTATAGGATCCTTACCAGGTTTATGGAAAACAGTAAACAGAGTCTAAAATCTTACTTAGTAAATTCCCTTGTCAAAGGTGTCATTGTAAGACCACAAGAATAATGAAGCCAATTTCTCCTAAACTAACTTATAAAAATGATGAGAACTCTTTTGAATCAGGATTCACACGGGGGTCATAATTACTTGATTGCTTAATGAATTCTGAAAAACTTTTTATTGTAGCAACTTTCTAAGTTTATCGGAGCAATTTTTTAAATCTGTCCTTATTTTTGAGCCTATGGTCCCCATTATTTCTGGCTTTGTCCAGATTTCTTGTACTGAGAGGTTGAAGGTATGATAACCATTGTTTTCACCAATAATAATAGCAACTGTTTCAAGCACCAGTCATTAACAACTAATATTCATAACTTTGTACTTTAACTTAATATAGACATAAGTTTAATGAACTACACAGAACCGCTCAAAAGTATAAATTCGAAAAAACGAATTTCTACAATATAATTAGCAATTTTACATTAACATTAAAGGGCAAACAGCTGCGATTCTACATTTGTACACAACAGTGATCAGTACAATGATATCACTACTGGTATAGTATTTTAACATATGTGTGTGTGTGTGTGTGTGTGTGTGTGTGTGTGTGTGTGTGTGTGTGTGTGTGTGTGTGTGTGTGTGTGTGTGTGTGTGTGTGTGTGTGTGTGTGTGTGTGTGTGTGTGTGTGTGTGTGTGTGTGTGTGTGTGTGTGTGTGTGTGTGTGTGTGTGTGTGTGTGTGTGTGTGTGACCGTGCCTATGCAAGTATGTCCTTGGAACTGTGTCACAACAGCCCTTTTTATTGATCTCAAAAAAGACTTTGCTCTGATTAAAAACCTTCTACTCCTAAATTTGGTTTCAGAAATTGGAATTATCCCTGACTTTGTACCCTGGTTCAAAACATTTTGGACAACAGATATTTCTAATAAAATTTTAAAAATGTTATCGCTGACACCCCAGCTTCTCAAAAGAGGCCCTAAATCCTCAGTTCTTTCCCCCTTACTTTTCTCTATCTCTATAAACAAACTGTTATCTAACCTTTCACAGTTTCCTCTGAAAGGTATGCTGATGACATGGCACTCTACAGACTCAGTCACTCCTACTACATTATTCAAGCCCAGCTCCAGTCTGATATGTGACTACTTCAGCAATTGCTAATCCAGCACAACCTGCTCCTGTACCCTTCCA